>NW_017670483.1:259073-261209 GCF_001879085.1 Nicotiana attenuata
TTCGATCACGTTCGTGTAGGGGGGGGGGGGGGGGGGGCAATTCCTCTATCGCGTTCGCATAATGCTTCCGCGTTCGGAAGCTTCACTAAATTTCTCAACGCGTTCGCGTTCACTATATCGTGTTCGCATAGCTCATGACCCCCAGGCCTTCGCGTTCGCAGTCCTACCTTCGCGATCGCGAAGGGCAATTTTGGCCACTTAATTCTTCCTTCTTCGCGAACGCGAGCTCCTCTCCACGTTCGTGATGCTCTATGGGTCTGAACAGTACTTAACATTTCAAAATCCGAGGGTTTGCCATTTTCTTCAAAATACAAGTTTGGGAGCTCGGATTTGGGAGCAATTTCGAAGGTTTTTCAAAGGCAACTACTGGGTAACGATTCTCTACTCCCGTAAGCTTAAAACCCACTAATCTAATCACAAATTCATCCTTAATTTTGGATTTTTGCATGAAAATTGGGGAAAACTTCAAAGACCAAACTATTGGGTTTTGAGTGGGCATTTGACCTCTGATTTGGGAGATTTTTATATGGTTAGACTTGTGGGAGTACGAGGGTTCTGAAAATGTGAAAATTATTCGATTCCGAGGCGTTGGCTTGAAGGGAATTTTGGTCATTTCACCTAATTTCACGCCGTAGCTATAAATTTAATAGCAAAACCAGGTGTTTGCGATGTTATTTACAATGTGTAATTGAATTGAATAGATTTGAGCCATTTGGAGTCGGATACTCGTGGCAATAGCGTGGTTTCTAGTTGACATTGAGCCGGTTCGAGGTAAGTGGCTTGTCTAACCTTGTGTGGGGACCTTTCCCCTTAGGATATGATCTTTGAATATTTGAATGCCTCGTACGTGAGGTGACGAGCGCGTACTTGAGCTAATTGTTGTAAACCCATTTCTACTTGAAGTATTTAAATTGAGATTTCTTGTTTACTTGTTCATTTTAACTGTATGTTTATACCAGTGCTAGCTTAGAGACTCATGTTTAGCTGGCTTACTTGCTTATTTGTTTTAGCTGTGCTATTTGTGCTCTGTTTTCCCGTGAGTTTCCGGGTTTTGGGTTTTAGTTGTAGACTTCCGCATATTTTTTTGAGTTGTATAGGCCGAGTGGCCTTATATACAGTTTTTATTTCCGTATGTTCAGTTTTAATTAATTATTCCGCAAATGTTAATTGTTATTCCGCACTGTTAGGATTACCTAGTTGTAGGAACTAGGTGCCATCACGACATGTTCATGGAGGGTGAACTGGGGTCGTGACAAGTTGGTATCAGAGCTCTAGGTTCATAGGAGTCACGGAAACACAGGGCGGTTTATTAGAGCCTCGCTGATCGGTACGGAGAGGTCTGTACTTATCTACGAGGCGCTATGTAACTGTTTAGGAAAAAAAATCTTCGTTTCATTTGAATTCCTTGTCGTGCGACATTTTGACATCAATTCTAAACTTCTGACTTCTATTCTCTCACAGATGGTGAGGACACGGGCTACTCGTGATGATCAAGCACCCGCGCCCCCTACTGCAGCCGTCAGAGGCCGGGGCCGGGGGAGAGGTTGAGGACGCGCACGTGGTGCAGCCAGAGCACCTGCGCGAGCTGCTGCCGAGGTACCACCAGCAGATCCAGCCGGAGCCCAGGCACCTGGCACACCTACTACTGCCACTACTACTCTAGCGCTCCAGGAGACTTTGGCTCAGTTCATGAGCATGTACACCACCTTGGCTCAGGCAGGGTTGCTTCCCATTGCTCCATCCACATCCCAGGCCGGGGGAGGAGCACAGACTCCCGCCGTCCGCACTCCTGAGCAGCGAGTGCAGGTTGAGCAGGCTCCCGAGATTATTCCGGCACCGCCTGCAGCGCTAGTTCAGCCCAAGGATGGGTCAGCTGCTTCAGAGGACGAGCAGCGGAGACTTGAGAGGTTCAAGAAGTATGATCCCCTAGTGTTCAGTGGATTAGCATCAGACGATGCATTGGGATTTCTAGAGGAGTGTCATCGTATTCTTCGCACTATGGGCATAGTGGAGTCCAGCGGTGTTTCTTTCACTGCTTTTCAGCTTCGGGGAGCCGCCTATGATTGGTGGCGGACTTATGAGATAGACAGTCCCGTCGAGGCTGCTATACTGACTTGGACCCAATTCAGTATAGCA
>NW_017670483.1:261234-292994 GCF_001879085.1 Nicotiana attenuata
GTTGCTTCTAAACTGGCTGACCTGTCTTCCTTTTATTTCCTTTGTGTTCTTTTTTCCAGGTACATCATTTTCTCTCTAAACCTATGTATTTGATGCTCAAGTTGGGAGAATGAATGAAGATGGCATTTTGTCTTAATTCTTCTTTATTTCTTATGTTTAATATTTCCATTTTTGTACAATTTTGTCCATCATATGCCTTTGATAATATTAGTTAAGTTTTAAGAATTGCAATCAATTTGAGTAGGTTACATTATGTCATTAGACTTTAGTGTGTAGCAGTATTGGATTTTACCGGTTTGTTAATTGAACTTATCATGGTTTGTGGACTGTTAGATATTCGGGTGGCAGAATACCAATCATTTGATTTATATGTGATAAGGAATTCAGTATTTTTTTACATTTTAATAGAATAGAATGTGTATGGTTGTAAAAATGGCGACTTTCATTGTTGCTAGCTAATTTCTAGTCTGCCACAGAGATTTTGTGTTCAAATTTTTTGGAGTAATTTTCATGTTCAGTCGTGAATGAGCTGATATTTGGTGGATCTTTTACTGCATGGTACTGTAAATGAGCTTAGATAATTAGTAATTGATTTGTCTTGTAAGGGTGTGTGAATTGGTAATCATGAAGCTCTAGAGCAATTTCAGTCAGTTTGGTTCATTCGTGAAAGGTAGATTTAACTGGTATTTTTGCGCCAAATAAATCTTGCTTAAGGATTTACTTAGCATTTGGCATAGATTTTGAAAATCTAGCACTTGAATGAAGTGTCTATCTTTCTCTTTGGATCACGAATGGGTGGCGTAAGTTGTTAATCGCCAGTTGGTCACGATGATGGTTCTTTTTACAGTTACTATGAGAGGCTAAAGGCCAGTAGCTGTCGACTCATTTGTGGACCCTTTCTATTTAAGAAGCAGGAAGCCCTAAGTTTAGTGCTTATTAAGGCCATTTTACACGGTTGCGCCCCTTCTCATAGTTTAATGCTGGGCCGACCTCAGGAAGCAATTTGCCTCTCATGACTGGACCTGGCCAAGGACCTGGGCCTCATTTGGGGCCCAGTCATGTAAATGTGTTATGTCTAATTATAATAGATGCTTAAAGCAATAATTTTACCTTAGTACCGTTTAAGTCATGAATTAGATATCACAATTTAATAAGTGTTCGTAGCAAAAAGCCTTTAGGACCGTTATAAATACGATTGTGGTCGGTATAACGTTTTCGGTAACATGACCATGATTCCTAATTATTTGGAGTGTATGCGTTCGCGCAACTTCGCTCATCTTAGCTTAATAATAATAAGTTACAGTCTTAATTAATATTTCGTCTCTATAAGTTCATTAGAATCAATATACGGCCCTCACATTAATGTTCATAACCTAGATGTAAAATGACTAATATCATTCGTAGATATCCTAGAGCGTTTTTAAAATACTGTGTGATTGGTGTATACGGTCAGCGTAACACAATTACCGCTTCTAAAAACATAACGGAGTATGCGTTCGCACAACTTTGGCCCAATTTCTTAATAATAATAAGCGTTATTAATTGTGGACACGGTTCGAGTGACATGATTTTTTGGACGCGCCCAAACAATGGGTATACGTAACGCGTAACCCGTTTCACAAGATAATTTTTTTTTTTTCTTGATTTAACAGCGGTAAAAAGAATAAATGCACATTAGGTTCTAAAATCAGTAATTAAACATTTTTATAAATAGCCCGAGTTGTCAGAGCGAACCAGTGGCTAGAACCAGCGGAAACTCGGGAGTGCCTAAACACCTTCTCTCAGGGTTAACAGAATTCCTTACCGGATTTCTGGGGTTCGCGCAGACAAAGTTACAGAGTCACCTTCCTCGATTCGGTAGATCGTAAAGCGGTGACTTGGGATCACGCATAAATCTCTAGTGGCGACTCTGATTTTAATATAAATAAATCCCGTTTTGATTGTACTTTAAAGTTGGAATAACTCCTTTATTACACCCTTTTCTGGTGTAGTAGAAAAGGACGGTGTGACAGCTGCTGGCGACTCTGGCTGGGGCCAAGAACCCAGAATCTCTGGTTCAGGTTTCAAAGACATTCGGCTTATTTCAATGATTTTTTACTTGGCTATTTTGTATTGATATTGTTGTATTTCGTGAACCTTTGTGCCGAGGGTGTATCCTGTTTACCGCATTAGATGATTGTGAATTGTAATATAATGGTCTTTTTACGCCACGCCTTTGCATTTCTTTAATAAAAATGGTGCACTCACGTTCGCGTAGCCCACTTTTCTAGAAAAAGTCATACCAATAGAGCGAGGCTGGGCAAGGGACAAGGCCGGGCACTCAGTGCTGCCCGATACGGTGCCCCCCCTCGGCCCCTATTGTCCGCATCGGTACCGCCAAAGTCTAGACCACAACGCAGGTGGTTTGAACTTAGAAAAAACAGCCTAATGCCGGATCCCCTAAGTAGGAGCGCTTATCTGCATCACGTGCATCTTTGACTTAAGGGGACTCAAACAGGGGCTTGGTCCGTTCTTAGGACAGGTGTTACCCGAAAATATAACAGGCATCATGGATGTGCATCCTACGTATTTAATGTGAACATTCTATTGTTTTGTACGTGTTGACCGGATAAATAAAAATGAAGAGTGGGGGAAAATCAAGAGTAATGAAGACAAAAAAAAAAAAGCAGGAGAAGACCAAGAGGTGACGTTAGGAAAAGAAGAAACCGGTTTAAAAAAAAAAAAAAAAACCAGTGCTTGAATACCCCAAAACTCTGCCGTAATTTTTTTTTTAAAAAAATTAGCCGACTACGCGGGTCTTGATTCCCATCGGACATGGGATACGTTAGGCAACCTACATAAGGTCCGGCTTATTTTGAAAAAAAAAGAGAAAAAAAAAGCAGGGAATGTCAAAATAAATGCAGTCAGTTCAAAATAAGATCAATTCGTGTCGATGTGTTGTGGAGCCGATTCTTACCGGGATAGCCTTAGAATATTTTTCTCATTGTCGAAGGGCTATCCTCGTAATCGTAATGGGGAGAGAATAATTGTAGAAGTGTCACAAAATAAGCCTTGCCCGGCCTCAAAGTTCGCCAGAATTATGAAGGGGCATATTTGCAAAAGCTAGCCTTGTTGCTAAATGGCATATAGAAGGGATCATAGTCTTTACTAGAAAACTTTCTTTTCCAAAAGGTCCATTAGAGTAACCTAGACCAGCCTTTTCTAATCAGGAACAAATGAATATCATCCAGGATCCACGGAAGTGGGGTCAGCGACGACACAGCTCGGGTACACCTTGCGCATTGTGGTGGGATGATTTGGATCAGGAAGGTCAGAAATGGGTAGACAGAACAATTAGGCGCTCCTTATAGACGGTTTTGGCGAGTCAAACCACAGAGACGATCTGATTCACAAGAGCATGATAATTCCGGGACCGCTGCCTCGTATGGTGTGTGGCTTCCTCAGACTTTGAGATTACCCCTTACTTTGGAGGAGATAGCGGGTTACGTCGAGTTTGGAACGAGATTTGAGGGAAGCAACAACTCATATTTTCCCAGGGCTTCGGTGCACAAGTTTCTTGACCTCCTGAATTATTCAGTAACAGACACAGCAAGAACCGTGTAAGCGAATGGTGTTGTGCTTTTCCACTTTTTGTACTTTAGGTTTGGACACGTTCTGGTTTTGAAGCACATGAAAAGGGGTTTGTGCAACAAACAAAATAAAGGGTCTTTGGCAGGCTTCATCGGGTTTGGCATTTATGTGGCATTTTTAGGGGATAATGGTCTTTCCAAACAATTAAGGGAACAGTGGATTATTCGTATGGCTAGGAATTTGCACAAAATTTCTCCACTACATGAAAGATCATAACCACTTGTCCCGTTGATAATGGCGGATATTTAATCGTGCTTGACTTCGTGCAAGCCGGGGCCACATTTTGTCGAGGTTTAATATCCTCTCTACAAATGTGGATTGATTGAGCATCTTCGGCACCACGCCCAGATTCATGAGCTATGGAGTGGTCCAAATAACTTCATCGCTAGTTACGAAGAAAGGGTCAGACTTACAAATGTGCCGGAAGGATTTTGAAAGGCATGGGTTGTCCCATTTGAAAAGATCTCAAGCAAGTCGATATTGAGTGGTCCATAGGATGGCTCCGAAGACGGAGGCTATATACATTTGACTGAACCAAATGAATACTTGAGAAATAATGGGCGTAAGAAGTATTCACATACGCCCCGCAGAGGTCTTGAGGCAACTGGGACGATATCAGATTGTACCGCAGACGAAGATCTTTGAGTATCAGGTCATAGAGTTGCATCGGAAGCTGCATTGCCTGAGGCTTTGGTTTCAACAGGATTGGAATAGCTGCCGGTATCTAAAAAATGGCAACCTCAGGTACCAGATATCTCAAAGGAGAAGTAGCATCCAACTATGTGCTTGGGGCTTTGAAAAGAAGGTCCCTATGTGGACACCGAGCCAGAACCCAGATCAGGAGACCTGCCAAGGACTCAATGTGAGCCTTTGATGATAAATCCAAGAAAGAATAGCAGATGGGAAGAGGAAGAAGGCGTATGCAAGCCTGAGATCCCATGTCTGAAAGAAAAACCTGAGAAATATTGGAATTCATAATGATCTTCAAGCTTCAGGAAAGCCGACAGGTGAGAAAAAAGGATTGATCAAGAAAATGAAAATCTCAAAACTCAGATCCGGAAATGAAAATAGCAATCGACAACCCAGGTAGGAGAAGAAAAGGAACGAAGAGCACGTCATCTAGCAACCTTACCAGGAAGGCACGTGATTTCGAGGATGAGTTTACAAAAGGACTGAAAAGGAATCTGGGTGGGCGGTCCAGAGACAATTGGTGAAAAAATGCAGAGGAACGGCTCGCAATGGTTAAGGAGGAATATATGACTAATGAGATCATAAGATTGAAAGGAAAAGGTACTAGCCGCAGAGAGCCAAAATGATCAAAACAGGCAAAAGGAAGTTTTCAAAGGTTCGAGAGAGAACAGTGATACATATGGCATTAAGCACAGTTGGAGATGGACTTACAGCTCCGAGACGAAGGCCAGGTGTTTGATGCAGACTTTGGGAGGCCAGGGCCTGACAAGATAGGGCGGTTGTTGCAAGAAAGGGGAGAATCCGAGAGAGAATTTTTACCATTGCTCATTCATCACCAGAAAATGCCAAGCCTGTGCGAAAAACATGACCCGCACCATTCTTCTTGGCATCAAATATTGGGCGTTTGTGAAGCAGATAATGAACGATTTGGACAGACTTTAGGGGAACTTGGGTACAGGCCTGCAGCAAAGACCAACGACGTCCGCGGGCACCGGGAGCTTAATGTATTCATGATTGCTCCGTTGAGTCTGTATTCTTCCTTTCCATAATTGGAGTTGGTTCATTCGAGCTGTATTTCTTTTTGTGTTGGAGTCTGTATTTCCGCTTTGTTAGTCAGTGGGGCTGAGTCTGTATTTCCTTTAAGGGAAACGGGGATGGTAGAGTTTGTAGCTCGCTACTGCTGGCTTCCAGACTTTTGTCTAGTTTGTTTGTTAGAGTTCCATTTTACATAGAACAAATCTGTTATCAAAAATCCAAAATATTTTATCCCATTTATTCAGCACGAACTAACGCTTGGTCTGATTTTCACGCGGGGGTCGTGATACGTAGGCAATCTCCATAGGATTCGAACCATTTCTAATAATAAAAAGGGAAAACTAAAAGGAATGATACATAGGGGAAAACAAAGGAAAGAGAATCCAAAAGAGAGGGAGAGAAAAACAAAGTTGAAAAGGGAAAGAATAAGAGTAAGGAACTAATTGGCAAGAAGAAAGAAATGAAAAGCCGGGATGACGCATGTTGGATTGAACAGCAAAACATAATAGCAACGTTTGACTGGCTTAAGGTGCATCACCCATCAATGTGGGTTATCTACTTTGTTAATGACCTAACTGCTAACAAGTCGTTGTGATGAGTCAGGCGGTGTTAAGCCTTCATGGCATTCTGGCAACCACCCTTACAAACCCGCTCCAAGGACAAGTCGAAAATGGCCAAAACCAAGATCTAGAAGCAAGATCATATTGACACCAGCCAGAGAGGAGGAGGCAATGGAATGTGAGATACAATGAGAGAGTGAGATATACGTAAGGTTTAAGCAAGAATGGCCGAGAAATGTAACCAGGCCCCTGGACTCGGAAGGAACATCCATCCACCAGTCTATCCTGCACTCAATTATTACTCCCCACCACCAGCTCAAACCCAGGATCTCCCAAGTGAACTCATATCCTGCTCCTCCCATACCTCACCAGCAATATTATGGCCACCGTCTCAGACACCACCCTGCCACCACCCTCCAAGCAATTTCGATGTCCCCCACCACCAATTGCTCCAGTTATTCGTGCTCCTCCACCCACCGCATTACAACCAGATCCTCTAAGTAGAACTCTGTTCCAAACCCGAGGAAAACCACTATTACCCACGCCGGAACCACCTTAAGCCTAGAACCTGCTCTTACGCTCTCCCATTTTTAATCTCTCAGCTGAAGAAGAGAAACCTCCCAATAAACACCGGGCAAGAGGAAGATGATACGAAAAGGTCAAAGTTTTAGAGCAGTCCTTCAGCATAGTGCAAGTGTTCTCGGGGGTCAGAGTAAAGTGTGGTACTACAAGGACTTGTGCTTGTTTCCTGACGTCCAGTTGCCAGCCAGGATTCAAATTAGCACAAGTTCGACTTGTATGATGGCCATTTGGGTGATGCCCGGTGGCCCACCATGAGCAGGTTTATGCAGCAAGATGAGGGGAGCTGGGGGAAAGAAGAGCTATTAATGGCCTACTTTTAGTCAAAGCTTAAGTGGAGGCGGCGTTGGAGTGGTAGACAAAAACTCATTCAGTTTATCATATGTGAAGATTATTCACCCATTGTCGTGCGAACATTTTGACATCATGTCTCTAAACTATCTGACTTGTGATCTCTCACAGATGGTTGAGGACACGGGCTTAACTCAGTGATGATCAAAGCACTGGGACTGCGCAACTGCAGACTCACCACCCTACTTGCTTTTGCGGCAATGCCCCCGTTCTCAGTATGGCTCGAGCCGTGGGGAGGAGGCAAAGGTTGAGGAACGGCGCACGTGGTGCAGCCAGAGCACGCTGCGCGAGCTGCTCCATCTCCGATTGTCCGGACCGTCTGTCACTGCGGAGCTCAAAATCGGAAAAGCCGAGAGAAAAGCTTTAGAGAAATACAGATTTCCGTTGGAAGAGAGAGGCAGCAAAGAGTTGATCCTCCCGATGAAAGAGAAATGAGATGGGTGGAATTAATTCCCTTCAAGACTTCTAGAGCCAACCTACTATGGCCATTGGTGTCGTGTGGGAACTTTCAACGAGTCGTAAAGATGGGAAGTATGGTAGAAGAGGGTCTCAAGTCTACGAGGTACCACCAGCAGATCCAGCCGAACAGACCCCAATAGGACGTAGCCAGCTACTCCAGTTGGCACACCTACCGTCTCAACTAGCCCGCCAGGCAAGCTCACTACTACAAAGCGGCACCAGCGCTCCAGGAGGAGGACTGTATGTAGATCAGTTCATGAGCATGTTACGAGGCGCAACACGTTATAAGAGAGATGAACAGGACGAGGGTGGCGCTATCCCAATTGTCTGAGTCCATCACACAATCTCAGGCCGGGGGAGGAGGCAGGAAGATCTCCGCCGAAAAGCGTCTCACCTTCGGCCTCCTCGAGAACAGGCGCGTTTAGCTCACAGGTTGAGCAGACAAGACTCGAGATTATTCCGGCACCGCCCTGCAGCGCTAGTTCAGACCAGGATGGTCAGCTTGCTTTTATCAGAGACAGCAGTCGGCACGAGCTCTGCACGTACGTTCAAGAAGTATGCATCCCTAGTGTTTCAGTGCCCAGTATTAGCATAGACGATGCATTGGGATTTCTAGAGGGAGTGTCATCGTACTTCTTCGCACTATGGGCCGATAAGTGGGACAGTCCAGCGGTGTTTCTTTCAACTGCTTTATTCAAGCTTCGCGGAGCCGCCTATGATTGGTGGGCGGACTTTATTGAGATAGACAGTCCCGTCGAGGCTGCTATTACTGACTTGGACCAAATTCTCGGGATATGTTTATGAGAGAGTTTGTCTCCAGAGAGTACCTCGAGAGGATACATAGGCGACGCCAGAGTTTGAGCATTTGCGCAAAAGTGCTATTGACCGTTTCAAAGTCAAATGTCCATCCGTACTACTCCTTCCTACATTCTCCTCGCGTGCATGTTGGCAAGGCATGCACAATCGGCGCTTTGCGTGAATGATTACATCACTCTAGGTTGCCGGGAGAGAGCCGTTTCCGCGAGCCGTTGGTCATTGAGCCGGTCTTATTCACGACCCATCACTCCCACTTAACTCTAGCATCAGCGGCCTCGAGGAGCCTGGAGAATAGGAAACCACATCTCGAATACCTCTGTAGCTTCAAGCAGGAATCCAGTCAGGTAGTCATAACATCTCGCTAGGCCATTAGAATGAATAGAGGATCTTGTGCGCGGTATGAAGAAAGAAGAAGACTTTTACAATGCTCGCCCCAGCCGCCCTTGGGGAATTTATGAGCCGGAAGGGAGTGAAGAGATGGGAGGCAGAAGGAGATCTTCGAGAGGAGTGCAGGTGTCACTTAGCTGCTAATAGGGTGCTGCACACGTACCCCGACTCGAGAGAGATCGTTCATGGCAGAGGTATATTTCGGGCGCCCTTGTACACATCCTCAATTACACTACTATCTCCCAGGCGAGATGGAGCACATTAAGGTTAGATATGTCGATGTAGTGGCCTCAGGAGCGCCCCTAGGGACCATGCCCCACCATGAGAAGTGTTGTCATCTCACCTTGAGACATCGCCTTATTTAGGCACGTCAGTTTCAGCTAGAGAATCTGAATGGACTAAACGGCGGACCCGGAGAATTGAGTGTGTGCATGGCTTCCGAGAGATACCCAGTCAGACCCTCTCATGCCACTCTAGATCACGTCACAAGGGCACCCAGAAATCCCACCTACCAATCTCCATGATCGTGACGTGTCCACAAATGATGACCGATAGAGCTTATTACGAGTGTGGGCGGTGATAAAGCGAGGGATAACTAATAACAGAAGTCCGTCCGCAGGACTGTGTAATGTGGATAAAGATGATGGATTCAAAAGAGCGAAAGTCAGATATGGACGCAGAAGAGGAATTGGTTGATAGCGACAGAAAGGCCTTTCCTCCACAGTCGCAGTGGAGACAGTCCAGTGAATGAACAGTGAGGGTTAATAATAGGCCAGGGCTGTTAAGGTGGACATACCGAGGAGCAGTTGTCGAGCCCTGTGTTGGTTGTGAAAGGCGTTCGAACAGAGCCAGTCCATCATCAACCAGTGTACCCAATTCCGTGGTTAGCGAGAAAGTGCGGTGCCCGTGGAATTATGAAGTAGAGCTGTTTATCCCATAGAGCTCAGCACTAGTACCAAGGAAAGGAAATTAAAGAAAGAAAGTGTAGCCGGTGACTGCCACTTCCGTGGTTGAAGATCGGGAAGGTGCCTTTGCCCCCTGAAGAGTTGAGAAAGGTTAAGCAGCTAAAGACAATCCGACACCGATAAAGAAGGCCGTTACTGAGAAGAAAGCTGAAGAGTTCCTGAGAAAGATGAAGGCCCAGGACTATGTCGATTTGTGGAAACAACTGAGGAAAACCTGGCCACACGGAGGAGCATCTTCATTATGTCCTTATTGGGATCCATTCGGTGAAAACACCGTCGGCCTGTGATGAAGATTTTCTAAACGAAGCCTCAATGTGCCCAAGCGAGGGTTTCAGGCCTGTCCACAGGCTCCAGCTGCTACCTGCGTACCCCGTTGCATACCACCTGCCCAGCCGGCTAGGGGCGGAGGTTCGGGGAAGATAGAGGTCGCCCTCGAGAGAGAGGGGCCCGGGCCAGATATTATTGTATTCCGGATCTATGCAACTCTGCTAGCATCATCCTTGAGAATTGCCAACTTTTTGAGGTGGAGTGAGAGAGAGCATGGTTTGAGTTCAACCATTGGAAGGCTGACGAGAGAGTAGCAATCGGTGGTTATTAACTTCCGATCCGAGCTTCATTTACACAGCTTATAATAGTGTCTTCTTTACTGTGAATAGTAGCTCTGCCCGTAGTTGTATTGGGTGTGTCCTCGCAGGTCATGTGTTTGAGAGTTGTGATAACCTCATTTATGTTTCTTACGCGTTCTCACTCGTCGTGGGAGAATTTCTTTGATCGTTGTTCGCGTATATCGTACACCAGCTTATCTAGAAGGTTGTCCATAGTTGGCAGAGTATGTAGTTTGTCAATTACCATAATAATATTAAACGTGGTTTTGAGACCAGAGCCAGATTTATTGTTACTGCCACCACTCGTGAGTGTAACTATGGGGTGGGATATTTTTGATCTTATAACAGGTCTGCGGGGCTAGAGGGCATACAGTGGAGAAATATTGTGTTGGGAAACTGGCTTGTAACCAGTCCACACCACTTGCGTATTAACTCTTTCGATCTCGTTAAGCGCCGATTAGTCAGTGGCTCCGAATGTGACGCTGGCTATGCTGATCGGGATTAGTCTTTCACTAACAATCCTCTGTGTGTTGAAGTGGGAGTGGTATCCTTTGATCACACTCCAGTATTGAGATTGTGTGGAGTCTCTTTTCTTCGAAACGCTCACTGCGCAGGTGTGAGAAAGGTGGAGATATTGTGCCGCGTATTTGGTATGAGAGATTTAAAGTGCATGTTGATTACGTCTGCTTTGGCGCCATTCCTATATAATGGCGATATGATGGGAATCGGAGGAAGATCGTTTCCTGTTCCAAGTGGTGAGTGGCAAGTGAGTTAAAGGTCAATTTTTGTATGCTACACCACGATGTATTTCCAGCTGATCTTTCCGGGCATTGTGTGGCGGCCTAACTGAGAGACATTGATTTTGGGCATTGATCTATTGGCAGGCACTCAGCCCATTTCCATTTCCTGCGTATGCTATGGCTCTCTCAAGAGTTTGATGAGGAGTTGAAGTGAATCAATTGCCAGAATAATTTGCTTGGACAAGATAGGTCATGGTTTTATTCGTAGGCGTTAGGTTGTGTATCACCGCTCGGGCGTCTAACGCCTGTTCTTGAGTTTTTGAGAAAAGATGGTCTATGCGCAGTGTATTGAACTATGCCAGTTGAACAAGGGTTACAAGTGACAGACAGCCGTTTGACCTCACGTTTGATAAGGCCTCGTATAGATGATCTGTTTGAACCAAGCTATCAAGGGTGCACAGGTGTTTTCTAAGATTGACTTGCAGAGTCAGTGTTACCAGTCAGGTTGAAAGAGATTTGGGGGGACTATGTGTTCCTAGCCCAGAATAGTTTTATGGCGTGACAGATGGGGGCGAACCTAGCATTGGCACGGGGGACTCAGGCGAATAAGCAGGCATGTGGTGACATAGAGGCTCAGTACCGCCCGTCATATGACCGTAAAGGCCTGAGCCAGATATCCCCGAAGACTGCCCTCAGAACTCGATATAGGCCATTATGAGTTTCCTTGTCATGTCATTTGGGCTGACCAAATGGCCTGCAGATTTCAATGCATTGATGCACGGTGTGGTTCAGGCCATATCTTGACTCGTCCGTGATTTTTTAATTGATAGATATTTCTGGTGTATTCCCCAGTCGGAAGATCTATGAGCAAGCACCTGAGGACCGTGCTAGACAGCATGAGGGAGAAAAAGGTTATATGCAAATGTTCCTCAAAATGTGAGTTTTGGCTGGAGTTCTGTGGCATTCTTAGGCCATGTGATTTCTAAGTGAGGGTATCGGGTGGAATCCTCGAGGAAGGTTAGAGGCCGTCAGAGTTGGCCCAGTGCCGTCCTCAACTACAGAGATTCGCAGTTTCCTTGGCTTGGCGGGTTTACTCGTCGCTTCGTGAGGGGGATTTTCATCTGATTGCTTCCCCTATGACCAGATTAAACCCAGAAGGGTGCCCCATTTCAGTGGACAGAAGGAGTGTGAGGCGAGCTTTCAGAAGCTCAAGACAACTTTGACTAACAGCCCTAAATCTTATGTTGCCTTACCAGTTCGGGGTCTTATACTTCTATTGTGAGTGCCTCGAGAGTTGGCATTGGAAGCAGTGTTTGATGGCAGGGACTGTAGGGTGATTGCCTACGCATCCAGACACGTTGAAGATTCATGAAAAGAATTACCCTGTCCACGACCTTGAGTTAGCTTCCATTGTTCTCGCCTTTGAGATCTGGCGTCATTATTTAATGGAGTGGCCTGTGTGAGATCTATATTGATCACCGGATTCGCAGCACTTACTCAAGCAAAAAGGATCTCAATCATGCGTCAGAGGAGGTGGTTTAGAGCTGCTTGAAAGATTATTGACATCACTACCGTATTCACACGGGGCAGTGCCAATATGGTGGCGGATGCCTTGAGTCGCCGGGCGGAAGAGTTTGGAAGTTTGGCTACCTACCAGCTTTAGAGAGGCCTATTGGCGTATGGATGTTCAGGCCTTAGCCATCCAGTTCGTGAGATTGGTTCTTTCAGAGCCCAGTCGGGTTCTAGCTTGTGTGGTTTCCCGGTCTTCCTTATTTGATCGTATCAGGGAGCAGCAGTATGAGGACCCTCATTTACTTGTCCTTAAGGACAAAGTTCAGCGTGTAGATGCCAGGGATGTGACGATTGGAGATGATGGAGTATTGAGGATGCAGGGCCGGATTTGTGTGCACAATGTTGATGGTCTTCGAGAGATGATTCTAGCAGAGGTCCATAGTTCGCGGTATTCCATCCATCCGGGTGCCGCGAAGATGTATCAGGACTTGAGGCAGCACTACTGGTGGAGGCGGATGAAGAAGGATATAGTTGGTTATGTGTCTAGATGCCTCAACTGCCAGCAGGTGAAGTATGAGCACCAGCGCCCGGGTGGGTTGCTCCAGCAGATAGAGATTCCGGAGTGGAAATGGGAGCGCATCACCATAGATTTTGTATCTGGACTTCCACGGACCCTGAAGAAGTTTGATTCCATTTGGGTTATTGTGGACTGGCTGACCAAGTCCGCTCATTTCATTCCTGTGTGTACCACTTATTCATCGGAGCGGTTGGCGGAGATTTATATCCGGGAGATCGTCCGTCTGCATGGTATTCCAGTTTCTATCATTTCGGACAGAGGTACTCAGTTTACATCGCGGTTCTGGAGAGCCGTGCAGCAGGAGTTAGGTACTCGGGTGGAGTTGAGCACAGCATTCACCCCCAGACGGACGGACAGTCCGAGCGCACTATTCAGATTCTTGAAGATATGCTCCGTGCGTGTGTGATTGAGTTTGGAGGGTCTTGGGATCATTTCTTGCCACTGGCGGAGTTTGCTTACAACAATAGTTATCAGTCTAGCATTCAGATGGCGCCGTATGAGGCTTTATATGGCAGGAGGTGTAGATCCCCGGTGGGTTGGTTTGAGCCGGGTGAGGCCAAGCTATTAGGCACAGAGTTTGTACAGGATGCATTGGAGAAGGTCAAGACGATTCAGGATAGACTCCGTACAGCCCAGTCCAGACAGAAGAGCTACGCAGACAGGAAGGTTCGTGATGTTTCATATATGGTCGGTGAGCGGGTTCTGCTTCGGGTCTCGCCTATGAAAGGCGTTATGAGGTTTGGGAAGCAAGGAAAGTTGAGTCCGAGATTTATTGGCCCTTTTGAGATCTTGAGGCGAGTTGGGGAGGTTGCTTACGAGCTTGTCTTACCTCCCAGCCTGACCGGAGTTCATTCGGTATTTCATGTTTCGATGCTCCGGAGGTATCATGGTGATCCGTCGCACGTGATGGATTTCAGTTCATTCCAGTTGGACAAGGATCTATCCTATGTTGAGGAGCCAGTGGCTATTTTGGACAGGCAGATCAGAAAGTTAAGGTCAATGAACATAGCTTTAGTGAAGATTCAGTGGCGGGGTCAGCCGGCCGAGGAGGCGACTTGGGAGACCGAGCAGGATATGCGCAGTAGTTACCCTCATCTTTTCACTACTTCAGGTATGTTCTCTATGCTCGTTCGAGGACGAACTAATGTTTAAGTGTAGGAGGATGTGACGACCCGGCCGGTCGTCTTTACAATTTACGCCCCGATCCCCCATTAACTGCTTCCCCTAAGTTCATTTCTGCTATTTTGGTTTGCCGGGACGTTCGGTGTTGAGTTTTGGAGAGTTTTGGGACACTTAGTCCCTAAATGAGAGATTAAGTGATGAAAAGTGGTCCGTAGTCGGAACAATGTGAAGACGACCTCGAAATGGAAATCCGATGGTTCCGTTAGCTCCGTTAGGTGATTTCGTGGTTGGGGGCGCGTTCAGAATGTATTTTGGAAGTCCGTAGCTAATTTAGGCTTGAAATGCCGAAGTTTGAATTTTATAAGTTTCCGGTCCGATAGTGAGATTTTTCTCCGAGGGTCGGATTGGAATTCCGGAAGTTACAGTAGTTCCTTCATGTCAATTGGGATGTGTGTGCAAAATTTCAGGTCAATCGGGCGTGTTTTGGTTAGGTTTTTGATCGAAAGCGAGTTTGGTTGAAATTTGAAGTCCTTAGGTTCAAATCATCGATTAATTCAAGTTTCCGGCGTTGTTTTAGGTGGTTTAAGGATTGGAACAAGTTCGAATGATGATATGGGATATGTCAGTAGGTTTGGTTGAGGTCCCGGGGGCCTCGGGTGTGTTTCGGATGCTCAACGGAGTATTTTAGAGTTTCAAAGATTGCAGAAAAATTCTCGGCTGTTGCAGGTTGGATTTTCTTCTTCGCGTTCGCAGCGCTTCGATTGCGTTCGTGTAGGTTTGTCCTGGGGGGAGGGGGCCAGTTCCTCTTTCGCGTTCGCATAATGCTTCTGCGTTTGCGAAGCTTCACTAAATTTCTCAACGCGTTCGCATTCACTACGTCGCGTTCGCATAGCTCATGACCCCCAGGCCTTCGCGTTCGCAGTCCTACCATCGCGATCGCGAAGGGCATTTTTGGCCACTTAATATTTCCTTCTTCGCGAACGCGAGCTCCTCTCCGCGTTCGCGATGCTTTATGGGTCTGAACAGCGCTTAACATTTCAAAATCCGAGGGTTTGCCATTTTCTTCAAAATACATGTTTGGGAGCTCGGATTTGGGAGCAATTTCGAAGGTTTTTCAAAGGCAACTATTGATTAACGATTCTCTACTCCCTTAAGCTTAAAACCCTCTAATCTAATCACAAATTCATCCTTAATTTCGGATTTTTGCATGAAAATTGGGGAAAACTTCTTAGACCAAACTGTTGGGTTTTGAGTGGGCATTTGACCTCCGATTTGGGAGATTTTTATATGGTTTGACTCGTGGGAGTATGAGGGTTCTGAAAATGTGAAAATTATTCGATTCCGAGGCGTTGGCCTGAAGGGCATTTTGGTCATTTCACCTAATTTCACGTCGTAGCTTTGAATTTAATAGCAAAACCAGGTGTTTGCGATGTTATTTACAATGTGTAATTGAATTGTATATATTTGAGCCATTTGGAGGCGGATATTCGTGGCAAGAGCGTGGTTTCTAGTTGACATGGAGCCGGTTCGAGGTAAGTGGCTTGTCTAACCTTGTGTGGGGGACCTTTCCCCTTAGGATATGATCTTTGAATATTTGAATGCCTCGTACGTGAGGTGACGAGCGCGTACTTGAGCTAATTGTTATAAACCCGTTTCTACTTGAAGTATTTAAATTGAGATTTCTTGTTTACTTGTTCATTTTAACTGTAAGTTTATACCTGTGCTAGCTTAGAGACTTATGTTTAGCTGGCTTACTTGCTTATTTGTTTTAGCTGTGCTATTTGTACTATGTGAAGCATGTTAGGCTATAATTTACTACTTCTTGTCCTGATTTTTAGCATTGTTCCGAGATTTATGAATTGCTGTTGTTGTGTGTTTAATTTGGGACTACGGGACGGCTTCTCGGAAGATCCCCCTTTACTTGAGATATTCTGGACTGAGGGTGCGGGATACCAAGAGATCCCTGGCACATGTGATTCTATATATATATATTGGGATACCAAGAGATCCCCGATTACTTATTGAGGATACCAAGAGATCCTCGGGATAACAAGAGATCCCCGACTGGCTTATTGAGGATACTAAGAGATCATCGGGATACCGAGAGATCCCCCGTGTTTATGATGAGGATACCAAGAGATCCTCGGGATACCAAGTGATCCCCGGCTACTATTCCTTGTTGATGGCAGTTTTCCTTGTATTGTTACCTTTGCTTTCTATTGCCGTCTATCCTTATTTACCAGGTTTAGATTCTCGCTGTGGACTTTATTTAAACTGTTTCTGTTATCTTATTATTTATTATGTTATCTCAGTAGGGCCCTGACCTTCCTTGTCACTACCCAACCGAGGTTAGGCTTGGCACTTACTGAGTACCGTTGTGGTGTACTCATGCCCTTCCTGCGCATGTCTTTCATGTGCAGATTCAGGTACTTCCTCCTAGGCGTATCATCCCCGTGGTGGAGAGTCCGAGCTGAGACTTGAGGTTTATCTGCTACGTCCGCAGACCAGGAGTCTCTACTCTATTCCGGCTTTAGCAGATAGTTTCCTTTTCTTTCCTTTTCATGTTGTTTAGACATTCTGGTGTAGAGCTGATTACTATACTCTATTAGCCTGTGTTTTCCCGTGAGTTTCCGGGTTTTGGGTTTTAGTTGTAGACTTCCGCATATTTTTTTGAGTTGTATAGGCCGAGTGGCCTTATATACAGTTTTTATTTCCGTATGTTCAGTTTTAATTAATTATTCCGCAAATGTTAATTGTTATTCCGCACTGTTAGGCTTACCTAGTTGTAGGAACTAGGTGCCACAACGACATGTTCATGGAGGGTGAACTGGGGTCGTGACAAAATCAAACTTAATATCTTTCATCAAAAGGTTAGTCAGCGATTTTGAAATCTTAGAAAACTCTTTTATGAATCGTCTGTAAAAACCTGCATGACCTAGAAAGCTTCTAATGCTTTTAACAGTTCCGGGAGGGGGTAATCTTGCTATATGTGATGACCCGATAGGTCATATTATGAATTAAAACCAAATTCTATGTTTTGAGGCCTTAAAATCTTATTTTATCCCTCCTCGGTTTGCTTGCGCAGTCCAAGCGTGTTTCTGGAAAACTTTTATGTTAAAAGTTGATAAAATAAGGATTTTTGCATTAAAACTTCATTTGAGTTGACTTCGATCAACATTTTTGGTAAACGGACTCGGATTTGTATTTTGATAGTCCCGGTAGGTCCGTATCGAAATATGGGACCTGGACGTATGCCCTGAATTGAAACCGGAGGTCCCTAGCTCGAGTTATGAATTTTTGTTGAAAATTGAGAGTCTGAAAATTTAATGGTTTTTTAGAAATTTTTAATGTTTGATATTCTTGGTATCGGGTCCGTGTTTTGGTTTTGGAGTCCGGTACAGGTTTAATATAATATTTAAGACTTGTTTGTGAGATTTGATGAAAAATAGAATTGGTTTGGCGTGATTCGGACTTCCGGTTCAGTAAATAGAAATTTCAAAGTGTTCTTGAGAATTTCATTTGATTTGGTGCTAAATTCGTGGTTCTAGGTGTTATTTTGGCGATTTGATCGCCCGAGCAAGTTTGTATTTTTTAAGACTAGTGTGCATGTTTGGTTTGGAGCCCCGAGCGCTCGGGTGAGTTTCGGATAGGCTATGGAGTGTTTTGAACTTAGAAATTTGTTGGCGTGCTTCAGTTCTTGTTGCGGAGCATCTGGTCTCGCAATTGCGAGTTAAAGTTTCGCATTTGCAACCACTGGTGGGTTCGCGTTTGCGACTTACTCATCGCATTTGGGAAGAGTAGCTGTGTAGACCAATATTCACAATTACGAACAATTCCTCGCAATTGCGATGGGGACTGGGAAGGAGTGTTTTTCGCATTTGCGATGACATGGTCGCTAATGTTATCTCGCCTATGTTCGCATTTGCGAACTATTACTCACATTTGCGACAATGCGGAGGTGAGAAGGGGTTTGCATTTGCAATGCCTCCTTCGTATTTGCGAAGCCCAGGTCGCATTTGCGACATCTGTAACTGGGTAAATGTGACTTGGACGGGATTTTTCATTCATTCTTCAAATTTTCAAAACCTTAAACACAAGAGGCAATTTTCCAAAGACTTTTTCTTCCCCAAATCATATGTAAACAATTCTAAACTAGTTTCTTTCAATCTTTCACTTCATTTTATAAGATTTCAACCTAGGATCTAAGGTTTTCATGATGGAATTGGGGATTTTTCGGTAGAAATTAGGGATTTCGAAATTTGGGGATTTCGACCTCAAATTGAGGTCGGATTTCAAAATTAATTGTATATCCGGACTTCGGGGTGAATGGGTAATCGGGTTTCGGTCTGAATTTCGGGTTTGGACCAAGTGAACCCGGATGTTGACTTTTTCAATAATGACCTAAATTGAGTCCTTTGTTATCGTAGGTGATTCCTAAGGCTTATTTTGAAATTTTCGGTTGGTAATTTGCTAGATATTGTTGGTTCGGAGGCGTGTTTGAAAGGCAAAGCTGTGATTGAGCTTTGAGTCGCCTTGGGTTCGAGGTAAGTGGCTTGCCTAGCCTTGTGTGGGGAACTCCCCTTAGGATTTGGTACTATCTGATATATGTGCGCCGTGTATGTGAGGTGACGAGTACGTATACGGGCTATTTGTTGTAAAACCCGGTTTTTCACTAAGTCATAAACCTGTTTTCTCCTTGTTTGAATTACATTAGCATATGTACTATCCTGTTTAGATTAGAAAAAGCATGCCTACGTGTTTTTGCTGCCTATTTGAACTCTGGCACCATGTTTATAGAAATTACCTGGTTTTCTTGATTTGAACTTAATCCAAACTGTAGATTTTCTTGCTGTGACTGTTAATTATATTGGTGGAGTGCATATTTACTTTGGAACTATGGAACAACATTCCGGGAGATCCCCATGTACTACATATTTATTTTGGGACTACGGAACGGCATTCCGGGAGATCCCCCATTACTGCATATTTACTTTGGGACTACAGAACGGTATTCCAGGAGATCCCCTTGCACATTTATATTTGGGACTACGGGACAGTATCACGGGAGATCCCCTACTGCTATCACGGTGTTCTGAGCTGTTGGCTTTCATTGAATTTTATTCCTGTTTGATTTTCGAATTTATTTTACTTTAATATTTCTTTCTGTCTTATTTCATTATATCTATACTAGTAGGGCCCTAACCTGATCTCGTCACTAAGATCGAGGTTAGGCTTGGAACTTACTGGGTACCATTGTGGTGTACTCATGCCGTTTCCTGCACATGTTTTCCGTGTGCAGATCCAGGTACTAGTTCTCAGCCTCGAGTCTAGCTATATGGTTGCTGCTTCAGGAGACTTCAAGGTACATCTGCCCGCTTCCGCATACCTCGGAGTCCTCTTCTATCCCTTATTTTCATTTTCTTCTTTTCTGTAGAAATGATGTATAGAACATTTAGGACTTCTTAGAAGCTTGTGACATTGCGACATTCTGGGTTTTGAGAAATATGATTATTTTATATGCCGAGTGGCACCGTTTCTGCTTATTAATTATATCTGTGAGCTGTTATCCTTGTGTTTTCATTTTATTTCCGCAATATTAGGCTTACCTAGTCGTAGAGACTAGGTGCCGTCAACTTCACGGAGGGAGAAATTGGGTCGTGACACTATAAGATGAACTTTAGCCTTATCAACTTCTATCCCTTTAGCATTAATTTTATGTCCTAAAACAATTTCCTTAGTAACCATAAAATGACATTTTTTTCAATTAAGAATCAAGTTTGTCTCTTCACATCTCTTAAGAACTAAGGTCAAATGATGAAGACAATCTTCAAATATTTTGCCACAGAGTGTAAAATCATCCATAAAAATTTCAAGAAACTTTCAGTCATGTCAGAAAAATTGCTGACATGCAACGTTGAAATGTTGCAGGGGCGTCAGACAGACCAAATGGCATTCTCCTATTCCATAAGGACATGTGAAAGTCGTCTTTTCTTAATCTTCTGGTGCACTTGGTATCTGGTTATATCCTGAATAACCATCAAGAAAACAGTAAAAACCATATCCTGCAATTCTTTCCAATATTTGATCAATAAATGATAAAGGAAAATGATCTTTTCTAGTAACATCATTGAGACGCTTGTAATCATTACATACTCTCCATCCTGTGACGGTCCTGGTAGGTATGATTTCATTACTTTCATTTATTTTTAACAGTCATACCTCCTTTCTTTGGTACTACTTGAAGTGGGCTTACCCAAGGGCTGTCTAAAATTTGGTAAATGATACCTGCCGCTAAAAGCTTTACAATCTCTTTTTTCACCACTTCCTGCATTGTTGGATTCAATATCCTTTAGGGCTGGACTATTGGCTTGTAGCTATCCTCCATGAGGATTCTGTGCGTAGAAACAACTGATTAATCCCTTTGATATCTTCTACAGTCCAGCCCAAGGCTCTTTTGTGTGCTTTCAATACTTTAATCAGTTTTTCTTCTTGTCCTGTAGTAAGAGAAGATGAAATAATTACTGGAAATAATTTTTCCTCAAGATAAATATATTTTAAATGAGATGGGAGAACTTTGAGTTCTTTTTGGTTGAACTTTTTCTGGTTACATCTCCTCATCTTTAGAATCTTTTTCTAACATTTCAACTTCTCTTATGATGATAGGATCATCATCCTGTGTGGTGCCAGATTTGGCCAAACATCTTTCTATTGAATTTGGAATTAATTGATCATTTTAGAATTCATCTGTAAAATAACTAATCATGTCAACTGAAAAACATGAAAATGATGCCTCATCTCCTGAAAACCTTAATATCTTTTGCATATCAAAAATGACTCTTTCTTCGTCAACTCTCAAAATTATTTGTCCTTGATGGACGTCTATGATTGCTCTACCTATAGCAAGAAAAGGTCTACCCAAAATTATCGGTTCATCAGGACATTCCTTCATTTCAAGCATTAGGAAATCCACAGGAAAAAAACTTATATACTTTTACAAGTACGTTTTCAATTATTCCCTTAGGTGTCTTAGTACTTTGATCTGCAAACTGAAGAGAAACACCTATATCTTTCATTTCACCAAGATTCAATTATCTAAAGATAGAAAATGGCATCAAATTTATTGATGCTCCAGAATCACAGAGTGCTTTTTCAAAATATACTCCTCCCAAAGTGCATGGGATTGTAAACTGCTTGAGTCACCAAGTTTTTCTGGTAGCTTATTTTGAAGTATAGCACTGTATTTTTCAGTAAGCATTACCACAAAAACTTCTTCCAATTTTCTTTTGCTTGACAAAATTTCTTTTAAGAATTTGGCATATGAAAGCATTTGCAATAGAGCATCAATGAACGGAATATTGATGTGAATATGTTTTAATCTCCAAAAATTTTGCAAATTGACTATCAAACTTTTCTCTTTTCATTTTTTGTGGAAAAGGAATTGTCACAGGGAGAGGAATCAATTTTTAAATATTATTTTCTTCTCTTTTCTTGGCTTTTTTCTCCTATAATGCTTCAGATGGTTTTTCAACATTCTAACCATTGTTTACCTGTTGTTCTGGTTGGTTCTTTTTTTGTCTGTCTCCATAAGGTTCATCGAGTTTCTTACCTAACCCTAAGGTGATGGCTTTAAGGTGCTCTATTGAGTTTTTTCTGTATTGCTTGGTAAGGGACCCAGAATCTTTTCTGACAAGAGCTGCCAATTGGCTCAACTGAATTTTTAGATTTTTGAGGGATGAATTTTGGATGTCCATTTTTCTATCAGTGATCTTAATGTACTTGTACAAAAGGTCATCAAGACTAGGGTGGGCTTGTTGAGGCCTTTGTTGATATGGAGTTGCTTACTGATAAGGTCTGAAGTTTGATTGACCATGGTTTGGATTCTGGTATCCGGGTGGACCCCGTATTTGTTGTTTCTGGAAGCTTTGAGAGTTCCCAGCACCATTTGGATTTCTCCATTGAAAACCTAGATGTTACTATGCCATTGGACTTCCAAAAGGATACTGCTTGTAACAGATGACATTGACATGTTCATCATTATGATTGGTTGCTTGATATTCATGGTTTTGATGGTTTCCTCCACACATGTCACAAGCCTCAGACTGGCCTAGTTATTGTGTATTCACCTGAAGATTCAAGTTTTTGTGCCAAAGAAATAATTTGTTGTGTTTGCGTATTTAAAGCATTTGCCTAATTTACTGTAGCAACATTCTTGATGATTACACGTTCAGATGGCCATTGGATGACATTCTCAGAAATTTCATTCAATAATATCAATGCTTCCTTTGTGGTTTTTCCAATTACAGAACCTCCTGTAGCAGCATCTATCACATTTCTAGAAGAGGGTTTTAACCCGTGATAAAAAATATACAACTGCATATATTCAGGAATGTCATGGTGTGGACATTTTCTTGACATTGCCTTTAATCTTTCCCAAGCTTGATACACTGACTCAGTGTCAGTCTGCAATAAATTAGATATGTATTGTCTTAACTTTGTGGTTTTAGCAGGAGAAAAATATTTGTTCAAAAACATTTGAGTCATCTGATCCCATGTGGTAATAGATCCTTTAGGAAAACTTCGCAACCAAGTCTTGGCGTCTTCTTTTATAGAAAAAGGAAATAACCTTAACTTGATTGCTTCAGGAGATACTCCCTTATACTTAGCAATTTCAACAAGTTCAAGAAATCAATTAAATGACTGTGTGGATCTTCACTTGAATCTCCAGTGAAGATACAAGATTGTTGAATTGTTTGAATCAGGACGGTTCTGATTTCAAAGTTGTTGTTGCCACCGGGGGTTTTCTGACACTAGATTCACAGTTGAAGTGGTCAGGTCTAGCATAATCCCTTAGGATTATGTTTGCTGGCCTTGGCGCCACTTTATCAAATTGTTCATCTACATGGGCTAGTGGTGGAATTTCCAGTGGGTTGCGCCCTTCTACTTCTTGATTCTTCATTCCTTCACAAGCTATGCTTTGAGAAGATAATGCTTGTCTTTTCTTGAGCAATCAAAGAGATCTTTCAATTTCAGGATCGTAATTGACCAACTCTTTTGTAGAAGAGCGTGTCATAAACTACTCAAAATTCAAAAAAAAATTGAACTTAACTCCTAAAGTGGTAGTAATAGTAGTACTCAAAAGAAAATAATTAAAAGGAAGTGATGAATAACAAGGACAACAAAAATTACAAAGATGACAAAATAATAACAGATTAAATAAAAATAGTAGTACGATTGTTATTATTATTATTATTATTATTATTATTATTATTATTATTATTATTATTATTATTATTATTATTATTATTATTATTATTATTATTATTATTATTAGTAATTATATTAGTACAAATTAGCAATAGATGTAATGGAAAAAAATGGTAAACAAAATCAGTAAGTAGTAATAGTAATTAACGACGGGAAACAATAATATAATACTAATATAGAATATAGTTACAAGTAGTACTAGTATTAATAGTAGTGACTGCTATGCTATAATGATGATAAGAAGGATAAATGTTGTCACAACCCAAATTCCATTATACGCCGTGATGGCGCTCAACACAGTTGTTAGGCAAGCCAACACTGACCAACTAGTGAATCCCCATTTTAAATAAATTAGTAAGTGATTGCTTCTCCTTATTTGATAAAACATTTTAGGAGTTTGAATTTGTCTGGCGTTTCCTCGCGTAAAGGACTACTTTTGCATCGTCTCTCTCTCGTTAGGTAATTACCGAGGCGAAAGCAGCTCTCTCGGAAGTCAGTTTCCTTGCCATCTTATTGGGACTAGTCTAAAAAACATTCATTTACTCGGTTTTTTTTGCGGGAAGGCCCTTCTAGAATTACGTTTAACGTCCCCTTTTGACTTTCCCGATCGGCACCTCGGGTCGGTAGCTGGGCTCTGGGGCATTACTACCAGGGCTACTATCGACCCGAGCCCGAAGAAGGAAAAGAACGGACTAAAGCGAGGAGTTCATTAGCCATACATAGTTAAGGAGGATGGGGGTCAACCTCTTTCATGACCCATGGCCAATATAAATAAATGGAACCAGTAAATACGAATCGAAATCATGTAAGTAAACAAAAATTATAAGTTTACTAGTGTGTGTGTCAAGACCTGGTGTCACGAGTATGTGGGCAATCTATTAGAATACACAAAACCATGCTAGCCTACTGTCTGAAAAGAAATAGACAGAAAATAAAGACATAAGAGAGACTCCAGCTGCTGCAGAATGGCTCAAAAGGGCAACTTACCGGGAAGTCTCAAGCTAGGGAATCAAGTCTACGCGTCGGAATGGTGGCCAGATGCACCTGCCTCAAATCCTGTAGAATCAAGCACAGAAATGTAGCATGAGTACATAAAAATATGTACCCAGTAAGTATCTCGTCTAACCTCGAAGAAGTAGTGACGAGGGGTACTAAGGCCAACAATATAATAATATGAAATTCCAATTTTAAATCATAATGTATGTAGATAACAGCAAGCTCAAAACACGAATAATAACTGGAAAATCCTTCCATCATATTTAAGAATTCAAAGCACTTTCTTCATTTAGAAACAAGTGACCTATCAAGCAGCAAATTATACAAGCTATAAAGAGCTCTAGTTCTATTAACACACACAAATACCACCGAGGACGTTCGGCCCGATTCAACATAAATGTAAACTGCGCACTATCGAGGGTCGAACGGCGCAAACCATAGATGCATCTATTAACCTGCCGGGGCGAACGGTCCGCTCCCATGAGAGTAGTGGAAATAGTCACCCCGCTCGCGGAATATACTTGCGACGCGGCCAATTAAAAATATGATGTAATTTTCCTCAATTCCTTTCAAAATAATAAATTAACTTGAAACCTTTGAAATCTTGAAATCCTCAACTTAGTTCTATTAAATGAAAATCAACAAATATATTTAGATAATGGTACCCACAAAGCATAGTGTATGCCTAGGACTACCCAGGCATAACAAGAATAATAGCTACGTACGGACTCTCGTCACTTCGAGCGTACGTAGCCCCCAAAATTAATCATATATTAATTAAGTTCACATATGGGAAAATTTCCCTCTTACAAGGTTAGAAAAGAGACTTACCTTGCCTCAAAGCATCTTCCAAACTCAAGAATGTGCTCAAACCCTCAAATCGGTGCCAAATAATCCAAAACTACTCAAATAGTTTAAAAACCAATCATTATAGGTTCAAAAATTCATATTCTAACTAGTAAGGTGATTACCCAACCTCAAAGGCAAGATTCCTAAAATTCACCCCCGGGCCCGGATTCCGAAATTTTTTGAAGGAAGTTGTTACCCGTGACCTAAGGAACGTAATATATGACTTTCACAAAGTTCCATATTCATTTTCGTGGTAAAATCTCATTTTTATCAAAACCCTAGATTTTCCTCTAAACCCATGATTTTTCACAATTTTATACTGGTTAATCTACCCATAATCTAAGTACTTAACTCACATATGGTAGAAATTACTTACCTCCAAAATCTAGATGTAAAACCCTCTCAAGAAGCTCCAAAAATCCCCCAACAATGGAGTGAAATGAGTCAAATGCCTAAGTCCCATATTAAATGAAGTTCACTGCCTCAGCTTTTCCGCATATGCGCTCACTAGGCCGCATCTGCGCCCCCGCTTATGTGGACAAGGGTCCTAATCTACGGATATGGGCTGGGTTGGCTGGCGTCTCACCTGCAGACGGGCTCCCACTCCTGCGGTCCTGCTTTGGCGGAATGAGGTCCCCCAAATTATGACGCGAATTTAGTTTGCAAAGAATGTTCAATATTGCAAGCATTCTTTCAATACCCCTTACTGACTCGGTTACCTTTTGTTTTCCTTTCTTTTGATTATTCCCATTCCCCAAGGTTGGTTCGTGCATATTGGCATCATCCGCATATCATATTGGATCCAGAGGTCCTCCACCTCCTCCTCCACCAAGTGATCCTAAAAGAAGAAGCAAAGGGAAAGGAAAGATGGACGATTTAAGTGGTATTAAAAAGGACAATGCAGAAAACATTGAGACTTCGCATGGTCGGAGTACTCCAGCACAACATGAATTGGTCCTGCGCCTGGAACAAAAAATACTGGAGTTACAAGGAGAACTTGAGCAGGTCCGGAATTTGGCAAATCTTTTCCTCACCCCAAAATGGCCCCGATATCAACCAGCAAAACACAAACGCCCAAAACCCAACACCTCATTAAAACACACAGAATCAAAACCCACCACAAAATCCTCCCGCACCACATCAATACCCAACACCTCCTCAGAACCAAAGCCCTCCACCGGTACCTACTCCTCAACAGCACCGTCACCATCTGACTCAACACCCATAAACGACCACATACCGCATTCCCCAGAATGCATCGCAACCTACTCGTGATCCACAAAACTCAACAAATGACCACCATTACGCCCAGATTTCTAGAGTCCACCAAAGAAATCCCATATATGTGGAAACTTTACCCCACACCCCACAACAAACATTATATATGTCACGACCCCGGTTCGCCCTCCCTGAACCATCGTGACGGCACCTAATCCCTACGACTAGGTAAGCCTAAAATGCGGAAAAAAATAAACCAATTTGCGGAAGAAAACAAGTAAAATAGAAATAGTGTAATGAAACAGCGTTTAAAAGTGCCGCTCGGCATACACAATATTACTCTCAAAAACCAATACAATTCTCCCAAAACCCGAAAACCCATGAATCACAAGCTAAAGATACTACATAATGCTCTAACTCCAGAATGTCTAAAACAAGGAAAGATAAATACAGAAGGACTAATACTTAAAGCAGGAGTAGAAAGGGACTCTTCGGTTTGCAGACGTGTCAGATATACCTCGGAGTCTCTACAACGCCTCGCCTCGAGCGTAATGAGTCTGAGTCGTAGTACCTAGATCTGCACATGAAAAACATGCGCAGGAAGGGCATGAGTACACCACGGCGGTACTCAGTAAGTGCCAAGTCTAACCTCGGTCGGGTAGTGACGAGGAAGGTCAGGGCCCTACTGAGATAAGATAAAAATATAAGATATCACAGAATATGATAAGCAAAACAGTTGAAAGCTAACAATAAGAATTTAATACGAGAAAGTAAGAAACTCAATAACTGAAACAGCAGCTAAAATGATCACAAGGATAATAACCGGGGATCTCTCAGTATCCCGAGGATCTCTTAGTATCCTCAATATATGCTAGGGATCTCTTGGTATCTCGAGGATCTCTTGGTATCCTCAATATGTGCTAGGGATCTCTTGGTATCCCGAGGATCTCTTGGTATCCCGAGGATCTCTTGGTATCCTCAATATATGCTAGGGATCTCTTGGTATCCCGAGGATCTCTTGGTATCCTCAATACACGTGCCAGGGATCTCTCGGTATCCCGCACCTCATCTCAATCATAAATACGTACAAGGGATCTCCCGGGATGCCTTCCCGTAGTCCCAAAGTAAAAGCACACAACAATAGCAAAAGGAATACTCAATTTAGCTCAACTCATACTCAAGTAAACATAGACAATTCTAACCTAGCATGCTTCACGTAATACACCTAAGGCAGTTAAAGCAAATAGAGCAATTTAGTCAATTAGACATGCTTCGCTAGACTTGTCATGACCCCGGTTCGCCCTCCGTGAACCATCATGACGGCACCTAGTCCCTACGACTAGGTAAGCCTAAAATTCGGAAAAAAATAAACCAATTTGCGGAAGAAAATAAGTAGAATAGAAATAGTGTAATGAAACAGCGTTTAAAAGTGTCGCTCGGCATACACAATGTTACTCTCAAAAGCTAATACAATTCTCCCAAAACCCGGAAACCCATGAATCATAAGCTAAGGATAGTACATAATTCTCTAACTCCAGAATGTCCAAAACAAGGAAAGATAAAGACACAAGGACTAATACTTAAAGCAAGAGTAGAAAGGGTCTCTTCGGTTTGCGGACGTGGCAGATATACCTCAGAGTCTCTACAACACCTCGCCTCGAGCGTAATGAGTCTGAGTCGCAGTACCTGGATCTGCACATGAAAAACATGCGCAGGAAGGGCATGAGTACACCATAGCGGTACTCAATAAGTGCCAAGCCTAACCTCGGTCGGGTAGTGACGAGGAAGGTCAGGGCCCTACTGAGATAAGATAAAAATATAAGGTATGACGGAATAAGATAAGCAAAACAGTTGTAAGCTAACAATATAAGAATTTAATACGAGAAAGTAAGAAACTAAATAACTGAAACAGAGGCTAAAACGATCACAAGGATAATACCCGAGGATCTCTCAGTATCCCGAGGATATCTTAGTATCCTCAATATATGCTAGGGATCTCTTGGTATCCTCAATATATGCTAGGGATCTCTTGGTATCCCGAGGATCTCTTGGTATCCTCAATATATGCTAGGGATCTCTTGGTATCCTGAGGATCTCTTGGTATCCTCAATATACGTGCCAGGGATCTCTCGGTATCCGGCACCTCAGCTCAATCATAAATACGTACAGGGGATCTCCCGGGATGCCTTCCCGTAGTCCCAAAGTAAAAACACACAACAATAGCAAAAGGAAGACTCAATTAAGCTCAACTTCATACCCAAGTAAAAACACACAATTCTAACCTAGCATGCTTCACGTAATACACCTAAGGCAGTTAGAGCAAATAGAGTTTGACATGCATCTCTAGGCTAACAGCAGGCTTAAATTCCAAGTGGTGTAAGCAAGAAAGGAAAAACACAATTTAAGGCTATTTTTAATGAAAAACAGGAATTTCAACAATTTAGCACAAGTACGCACTCGTCACCTAGCATACAAGGCATTTCAATTATCACAATATCAATCCTAAGGGGAATGTCCCCCACACAAGGTTAGACAAGCCACTTACCTCGAACCAGCTCAAATCAACCCGAAACCACATTCTTGCCACGAGTATTCGTCTCCAAATGACCCAAATCTCTTCAATTCAATTGCATAATGCAAATAATACTTCAAGTAACTAATTCTACAAATAAATTCTAAGCTAATGCGCAAAATTAGGTAAAATGACCAAAATGCCGCTCAGGTCCACGTCTCGAAATCTGGAAAAATTTATATTTTCCGAATCCTAATACTCTCACGAGTTCATGCATACCAAAATTATCAAAATCCAAGGTCAAATTCCCCATCAAAATTCGAATTCTATGTCTAAGAACTTCCTTCCCATTTTTCTCAATTTTCATCTGCAAATCCGAATTTAAATGACAAAACTAAGATAAGATTAATGGAATATAACTAGAAAGGAATAAGGAATCTTTACCCAATGATCTTCTCTTCAAAAACCTCACCAAATCGCCCTACCCCGAGCTCCAAATTGATTTTTTCATGTTTTTGAACAAACCCTCGATTCTGCCCCCTTTTCTGTCCGGTAAATCCGCACCTGTGGAAAATACATCGCAGGTGCAAAAAGTCACTTAACGGGCTGAGTCTGCATCTGCGGCACCGCATTTGCGAAACCCAGCCGCACCAGCGGATCCTGGAGCTCTGGGCCAAAATTGCTTCTGCGGCCTCATGGCCACTTCTGCGGCGCCGCACCTGCGGCCCCAAACACGCAGGTGCGGTTATGACAGGAAACCACCAGCTGAAGCTGCAACTCCAAAATCCAAAATCCTTCAGTCAACCATCCGAAATCATCCCGAGGCCCCCGGGACCTTAACCAAAAACACAAACAAGTCTAATACCACTGCCCAAACTTACGCTAATCCTTAAAACACCTAAAACAACATTGAAATGCCAATTTAACATTGAATTCAAGCCTAAGATCTTCAAAAACTCAAAATTTACGCTTTCGATCAAAAAGTCTATCAAACCTTGTCCGAATGACCTGAAATTTTGCACACACATCACATTCAACACTACGGAGCTACTCCAACTTCCGGAATTCCATTCCGACCCTCGGATCAAAATCTCACTATTGAACCGGAAACTTCAAAAATCCAACTTTCGGCATTTCAAGCCTAAATTAGCTACGTACCTCCACATTGTTCCGAGGCCTTCTTCACATTGTTCCGACTACGGTCAAATTTCCAAAACTTAAGCTCTCATTTAGGGACTAAGTGTCCCAAAACTCTCCGAAACTCAAAACCGAACATCCCGGCAATTCAAAATAGCAGAAATAAATATGGGGAAAGCAGTTAATAGGGGATCGGGGCGTAAATTCTAAAAACGATCGGCCTGGTCGTTACAATATATACCGGAGTCCTTCGAAAATGACATGCTCATCAAGAACATGGCGGAATAACTCAAGAAGCTCACTGGCAGAGTTCAGAGTGTTGAAGGTGGTAAGTGCATTGAAGGTTTGAATTATGAACACTTGTGCATTCAACCGGATATAGAACTGTCGAAGGGTTACAAACCTCCCAAGTTCGAAATGTTCGACGGAATTGGTGATCTAAAGGTACATTTGAGGACATATTGTGACAATTGGTAGGAGTTGGCAAAGATGAACGAATCCGTATGAAGTTGTTCATGAGGAGTGTCACTGGAGATTCTTTGTCTTGGTACATTTGTCAAAACCAAAAGAAGTGGGTTAATAGGGTGAGCACGGCGTCAGATTTTATGGATAGATTCAGGTTTGACACAGAAAAAGCACCAGACATTTTGTACATTCAAAATCTCAAGAAGAAACCAACAGAATCCTTCCGCGAGTATGCTACTCGGTGGAGGTCTGAAGCTGCAAAGGTAAGACAGGCACTTGAAGAAGAACAGATGAATAAGGTCTTCGTCAAAGCTCAAGACCCACAATACTATGAAAGGTTGATAGTTATAAATGTGAGCACGTGATTTTTGCCCTATATGAACTACTCCCATAAATTCAAAACAAAATAATTTCTTTTCATTATTTGCAATTTTGTGAATTTTTATGGCATTTTATGTTAATAGTTTGCATTTTTGTTTGTGCATTTTAATTCATAAAAATACAAAAAATGTTTGGCATTTGCATTTTGGATTCAATTTGACATGGTAGGATTAATTGAGTTATTGAGTTATTTTATAAAATAAAAAAAAAGGAAAAAATCACAAAAATAGTTTAATGTGCACCTCTTTAATTTTAACTTTGATTTTTAGTGGTTTTTCTTTCAATTTGTTTTTAATTAATTGTGTTAATTATTATTTTGGGTTTAATTAGTTTTTTTTTAGTTAATTCAGTTTTAGGAATTAATTTAGATTTATTTTTAGTTTTGGATTAAAAGAAATTAAAAAGAAAAGTTGAAAAGGAAAAGAAAAGAAAAAGGAAATAAAATAAAGAGAAGAGGAATTTGGATATGCTCTAGTTGAAATTGGGCCATTCTCTATTTGACCTTGTTGAGCCCAGGTCAGTTTGCTCCATTACCCGTTAATTTTAGCCCAAACCAGACATACCCCGTCCAGCCCAAATCCCCGACCCAATCCGGTTCAAAGACCAACCAAACGGCGTCGTTCTAGGGCAACCCAATCCTAGCCGTCTAGGTTATTCGATCCAACTGCTCTCAAGTGGGGGTTACTACATATAAAAATGTCTAAAGGGCATTCCCCCCCCCCCATCTCTCCTCAAACCTCACCCTAATACAAACCCTAGCCGACGGCATAATGCCGCCTTTCCCCACCATATCTCCGCCATTCTTCCGCCCTAATTTCGCCGCCGGAAATCGCCCACGGCGGCGGAGAACCTCCAAACGCCACAAAAATTACACCCCTAGTTCTTCTTCTCCCCCCCCCCCCCCCCCCCC
>NW_017670483.1:293010-432340 GCF_001879085.1 Nicotiana attenuata
CTTCCCCCCCCCTTTACGAATCCATCACCCGTTTCTCTTGAATCCCGTCGAATCATCTCCAATATTGAATCAAAATATTCCGGCCAAGACCCAACGTAACCCAAATTGTACCAAAATTACACCATGGAACCGGCTTAATATCCTACATCAAACCCCCCAAGCCCTGTACCTTAAATCTCACCAGAATCGTTCGAATATTAAATCGAATCTCGGACCCAAAACCCTAGTTCGTGGACAGCCCCCAAATTCGCACCAAGGCCCTTTCTCACTTCCCTCATGTCAAATCTGTCAATAGAAGCTCTCAAATCTCGCCGGGTTGGTCAAATTTTGAATCGACCAGGTGGCATAACCCTAGGATCATATCAGTGAGTTTTCTTCGATTTTGTTTCTGTTTTTTATTTTTTTTCGTGTTGTTTTAAAATAATTCCATACTTGCTATTACTCCATGATTAGTTGATAACATGAAAATGTTTTGCAATTTTGTCATTGGTTTAGGTATAATTTTATTCAAGTGCTTTGAGTTTAGTTCTTCTTTGTTCAATCATTTCTTGTTTGAATTGATGTTGTGGCTTTAGTGTTTAGGTTAGTTTTTCGTTTTGATTTTTGCCAATTCTGTTCTGATTTTGATTATGTGTTAGGTTCTGATTGCTTGTTTCTAATCGGTTCTAATTTCTGATTATTAGCTTAATTCTTTGATAATTTGTTTTGATAAGTCCTTAATCGATTTTGTTTAGGCTTTGTTTAGTCTTAATCTGATCGTTAGTATTTCCTTATTATTACAATTAATACTTCTTCAGTTTGGTATTTAGCTTTAATTAGTTTGTTCGGTTTAGTTTAAGTTGACTTGGTTATAGCTGAAATTAGAATAGTTAGTTTAACTATGGTTAGATTCTAACCAGGTAAAAGGGGTTTGTTTGGGTTAGTAATTTTGAAAGCAATCAAGGGTAGTTTAGGCATACAAAATGGGTTGGTTTGTTAAAGGTTAGTAATTTTAGAACCAAAATAAGGGTAAGATAGGCAATTCAAGGGTAGGGAATCTAATAAGAACTTCCTAGAAGCTTCTAGATTTGGATTTTAAGGTAAATTTCAGAATATAAGTGAGATAACTTGAGAAGCAAGTCAAAAAATAAAGGACCAATCTGTAAATAAAAGGGAGGACTAAAAAGAAAACTGAAAATCTGAGGGCTGCCCTCATTTTTGCCTATAAAAGGGCAGCCTCTAATGCCTTGAGGGGGAAGTTTTTCAGCCCTCTAAAAATCCTCCAAAAGTTCTAGTTTAAGAATTCAAATCTGAGATCCAAATCGTCTTCCAGTTTTAATTTCAAAAGCCAAAAAAAAACAAAATACTGAAAAATCACAAAAAAAAATATACTGTTTCATCGAGAATTTTGGAGATCTGATTATGATTTTAGCTAGTTTTCCTCACATTTCGATAGTTTCCGTTAAGTTTTGGGTTTATTGAAGTAGTGTGGTGATGTTCAAGTGGTTTCACGTCTGCTGGGGTTGAAATTGGGGTAGCTTTGGATTTTCTGGTTTTGTTTTGGTCACCTAGATGGGTGCTGGAATTACTCTGCAGCTTACAGCTTCTATTTTGAGTGTATTCAAGTTCAATTGAGTCCATTGGTTTGGTTACTTGCTGTTGCTGTTGATTTTCAAACTTATTCTGGGCTGTGCATTTGGATCTAATTGGAACTCCATTGGCCTGTTGTGCTGACTTCCTTTTGTTCTTTGTTCTATTGAAATCCAGGTACACATTATAACTTCCCTGACGAAATGGAAACGCCAGTGCATTTTGATGTTGGCTGAAACTCCTGCTGTGTTTAGTTGTTTTGGCCTTGCATTTATTTAGTTTTATGGTATTGAAACTGCATCAAATTAGTTATGTTATCTCAATTTGTTTATGGACCAGTAGATCTACGATCTGTACCTAAGTGGACTCTGTGAGTTATCATTTTAGGCTGAAGTGAGTAATGTCAATAGACCATCGATCAGTTAATTTGTTTGGTTTATATGTGTGTTAGTTTTGGCTAAACAATTGTAGAATTTAGTTTGTTATAGGTAAAACATGTCATTATAATTCGTTTGTTATAGTTTGCTTGTTCCCAAGCTCATTAGAACATAATAGTGGTTAAACCCAGAAATAGGAATTCTGATAATGAACTAAAATCTGATAAAACAGTTAGCATGTTTAAATTTATTGTCGTTTCGTAATTGACAACTGGGATCTCGTATTGTTATTAGCAGAGCTAATGGCTATAGTATTGATAAATCTAAGTTTGGCAGCAAATTGATTGTTTGCCTTTTAATGTCAGAAGGGTGTGATAGTCTATTTAGATGATTTTTGAATGCCAAATTGACATGCTATAGTATCGTTCAATTGAGTGAAATATCGTGCTAGTTTCAGTGGGTGTTTGGTTTGGATTCAGTTGGAGTAATATGTTCAAATTGTGGTCTCCTAATTCAGGGATTCGATCCCTTAGCCTCATGAACAAGGCCTGTTCCATCATCGCCCGGATTGGGCCTGCCTGAGACTCACTGTTGAGAGGTCTGATCCAGCGTACATATTGGGCTTCTGGACCCAAGTCCGAAACAACATTTGACTTGTTAGCGTTTACGCGCCAGACTGAAGTTTTTTTTTTCTATAACAAATTAATTAGGACTTTTTCCTTTATTTTAGAGTCAAAATTAAATAGATAATTGTAGTTGCTCTTAGGTTGGCTTTAAAATAAAATGAGATGAGCCTCGCCGAATAAACTACAAATTGCGGGGCCCTCAATAAACATTATATTAAAATACTCAGAATTCGGGATAGGCCGTTAGCGAGTTTCACGGCCTTCCCCAAAGATAATAACGCGATAGTCTCTTTAGACACGCACTTTAAATAATTTTACATTCCTAAATACGGGTGCACATTTATGTGACCCAAATCCAAATCCAACGAAGTCGAAATGTGTCAAAAACCACGGGTGCATTTATGTGACGTGGTTCGAGACATGTTTTCACGACGTTGCAATTCTTTTAAAATAAACAATAATAATATAGCGGTTCAAAGCTAAAGACATAAATCCAAAAACATGTACTAAAATCAAATAAATAAGCCAAATATGACAGTTGAGCGACCGTGCTAGAACCACGGAACCCGGGAATGCCTAACACCTTCTCCCGGGTTAACAGAATTCCTTACCTGGATTTCTGGTTCGCGGACTGTTAATAGAGTCATAATTTTCTCGGTTCGGGATTCTAAACCGGTGACTTGGGACACCATTTATCTCCCAAGTGGCGACTCTGAATCTTAATGATAAATCCCGTTCCGATTGTCCTTTAAGTGGAAAAACTCCTTTACGCCTTGCGGGTGTAGGGAAAAAGGAGATGTGACACTTCCCAAAGAAGATTGGGGATATATGTTAGTTTTTCTAACATTTAGGGGATGGAATAAACTGCTGAAAAATATGTTATATGAATCGAATTATCATTAATATGATCCTCACTTAGAAGATAATTCAAGTAAAATGCCAGAAGCATTTGCTGATCCAAAATTAAATATCATATTTCAGCTGCAAATGCTCCTATTAAAATTAAAGTCCCTGAAGGATAGAGTTTACTGTACGCATGAAGCATGGTAGACCAATCGGTTCCAAAGGTAACAATCCTTGAAAAATGATAGGAGCTAATGATCAAAATAATCATAATGAGGAGGAAATGAGCTCTAGAAGAGCCCACAACATAACATTTCATGAAACTCCAGAAGAAGTTCAGGTACCTGAAAATAAAGAAAGTGATGAGTTCTTAACAAGTTATGTCGCTTAGGAACTGATACATAATGGTCGTCGACGATATATTTGATACAATATGTGCGCAATATTGTAAAAGATTGTGAGGATCGGACCTGTAGTCCAGGCACCTGGAGATGCGATGCCATTTAAATGCAAGGCATAACCTATATGACTCATTTGATTAAGTCTATATGAAGATCTCTGAAGGATTTAAAATGCTTGAAGCATATAATTCAAAGTCTCAAAAAATATACTCAATCAGATTATAAAGATCTTTGTACGGTTTAAAGCAATTTGGGCATATGTGGTATTATCACCTCAGTGAATATTTGCTGAAAGAAAGTTACATATATGTGTCCATGTATTCAGAATTTGATATACTTGCTGTTTATGTTGATGACATAAATCTTGTTGGAACTCCAGAAGAGATCCAAAAGGCAATTGAACATCTTAATAAAGAATTTGAGGTGAAAGATCTTGAAAAGACAAAACTTTGTCTTGGTCTGCAAATTGAACATTTAGCGGACATGATCTTTATCCATCAATCTGCCTATACAGAAAGGGTCTTAAAACACCTTTACATGGACAAAGCACACTCATTGAGTACACCAATGGTTGTTCGATCACTTGAAGTGGATAAGGATTTGTTCCGACCTCCAGAAGAGGATGAGGAACTCCTTGGTCCCGAAGTACCCTATCTCAGTGCAATTGATGCACTAATGTATCTTTCTAATGCTACAAGGCATGACATAGCATTTTCTGTTAATTTACTAGCAATATATAGTTCTTCTCCTACACGGATTAAGGATCTGTTCTTACCTCCAGAAGAGGATGATGAACTCCTTGGTCCAGATATACCCAAGTCTCCGCACTGTACTCTTTTTCCCTTGCTCAGGTTTTTTCCCACTGGATTTTTCGTGGTAAGGTTTTTAATGAGGCAGCTTGTAATGTATATTATTAGTGTACTCTTTTTCCTTGACTAGGATTTCTTTCCCACAGGGTTTTTCCTAGTATGGTTTTAACGAGACACCTAATAATGAACATCCAAGGAGGAGTGCTTTTGAAAATATTATTGTGGATTCTCCGCTGTAGATAATCTTCCTGAAGAAGATTATCCATTTAGTACTCCATTGAAGTGTTCTACAAGCAGTTGATGCAGGAAGGTTACAAGGAACTCAATGAAATGACTTATAGCAGCTTCTTGGTTTGACGAGATTAATTTAAATCGATCTGAAATTGTGGTGGATAATATTCTCTACAAATTCAACTTTTGAGAAGATGGTATACAAGATTGGAGTGCGGAGACTCGAATATTTGAAACAAGGTTTTCATCAGGGGGACTAAAATACGCGATGCACTCTTTTTTCCTTACTAAGTTTTTTTCCCACGGGGTTTTCCTTACAGGTTTTTAATGAGGCACCTAGCAATGCGTATTACGAAATATGTGTACTCTTTTTCCTTCACTAGGATTTTTTTCCACGGGATTTTTCCTAGTAAGGTTTTAATGAGGCATATTATCTTTTAATGAACATCCAAGGGGGAGTGTTATAAATATATATTATATTATGGATGTTCATTTAGTACTCCGTTGTAAATAAGCTTCCTGAAGAAGCTTATCCATATGGTACTCCGCCGTAAATATGTTTATCTATTTAGTACTCTGTTGGAAATAAGCCTGCTGAAGAAGCTTATCACTTCGGTACTCGGTTATGGATAAACATTACCCACAGTAGAAGATTATCCATACAGGGTACAATAAGCTTATCCTTTCGATACTCCGTTATGAATAAACATTATTCCCGGTAGAAGATTATCCATACCGGGTATAATAAGCTTATCCTTTCGATACTCCGTTATTGATAAACATTACCCCTGGTAGAAGATTATCCATATCTGGTACAATAAGCTTATCCTTTCAGTGCTCCGTTATGGATAAAACATTATCCCAGTTGAAGATTATTTATATATGGTACAGTAGCAGCTTACACATCAACTTGCTTTCTTCTATAAATAGAGGAGATTTCAGTTTATTATGTAGATGAATTTGAAGTTGAATAATAAATCTCTCTACTTGTCTTTAGGTTTCTTTACTTTAAAGTCTTTATTTTATAACAGCCTACAATTTATATCTTAAAATTCTGGTATCAAAAATGGACCAGGGCGCTAATTTTCGCGCGAACAAGTAAACTAGTTTAATAATAAAAAATCTATTTTTGTGATCACAAGCCTAAATTAAACATTTCAGGCCAAAACCCCATTTTCCTCTCTCTCTCTCTCTCTCTCTCTCTCTCTCTCTCCCTCCCTCCCTCTCTTTGTTCACTTTCACTCCATCTGCGGCTGACGGAGGCAAAAGCAGATTTGCGCCATCAGCGACGCGAGAGTCGACCCCTCCGCCCATCTCCCTCACCCTCGAAATAGGTGCGTTTGGAAGACTCACACTACTAAAGCAGAAATTTTCAGCTTTTGTTTCGACCAAATTTTCTTATTTGAAGAATGTTTAGAAGATGTTTTTGTCGATTTATTGTTGTTCATTTCATATATTTAGGAGGTTCTAAAATATTTTGTTGTTTTTACTGATGTTTCCTCCAAAAACAAATTCAAAGTCGCTTTTCCCTAAACAACCTAAAAACTGTTACTTAAAGCAAATCAGAATTGTTTTTTTAATTAAATGAATCTACTGAAAACTAAACCAACACCAACTTGTTATCTAATTCAAACGCTGTTAACTATTTAGTATTCAGATTTTAGTCGACTGCTTTCTTTTGTTGTTTCAGATTTTAGTGAATTGGGATTACATGATGGTTGTTTTGTTTTTAACTACAGGAGATTCATGGTTGTTTTGTTTTTTACTACAGGAGATTCATGGTTTTGTTTTGTTTCTTGTATATGATATGTTCTCTCCTAACTTGGATCTTGGAAACTTTAATTAATAGAAAATCTGCTTTAGAAATTTGAAATGGTGACTGCTGCCTGCTGGGATAGTTTTCTACTTTAGATATCGATATTTTGTGCTAGTGAATCAAAAAGTTAAAGGTTATTGATACAGTGAATTGCAAAAGAATAGGATAGCAGGGGCGGCCCAAGCACATGTGTGACCTAAAGCCAAAGTTTAGTGTGAGGCCTAAACTTTTAAAAGACTGTTGAACACTTGAACTAATGAAATCTTGGAGAAATAAGGTGAATAAGAATATCAAAGAGAAAGATAGAAAAAATATAGGGTTTCTAAAGTATGAAGAGATTAGGGAAAATAAAAACTAACTTGGACAAATTAAGGAAGAAAAACAAAATTTGTACACGTTATCTAATAAAAGAGTAAAAAGTTAAATTGTCAAATCAACTTAAATTGAAACGTTGAGAAAATAATTCATCTACCCAGTTTTTAGTAACTCAATGTCACGACCCAGATTTTCCACCCTCGGGAGTCGTGATGATGCCTACTATTGGGAGCTAGGCAGCCAAACATTAATTATTTTATCATTAACAACATAATCCTTTTTAATAATTTATCAGCATTAAAAATAAAAGCAACTGATTTAACTAAATAAGCGGAGGTCTTAAATTAACGAAAAACTGAATGGAAATGCGGAAGAATTCAACATAAGCCTCTACCCAAGACTGGTGTCACAATACTCACGAACATCTAAGAATACTAAATACAATGTCTGAAAGAAATATATTTGTTTGTCTCGAATACAATGAGATAACAGTCTAAAGTAAAAGATAGGGGAGACGCCGGGCCTGCGGACGCCTGCAAGGCTACCTCGGTGTCTCGCTGGACTGAAGGCCTGCTCCCATGCTACTGTTGCTGCTGTCCAAAACCTGGATCTGTGCAAAATAGCACAGAGTATAGTATCAGCACAACCGACCCTATGTGCTGGTAAGTGCCTAGCCTAACCTCGGCGAAGTAGTGACGAGGCTAGGACCGGACTACCAATTAAACCTGTGCAGTTATATAATATACAGCGGAAAGTAAAGCAGGAATAAACAAGTAAAGATGGGAGGGGGAAACATGCTGCGGGGGTATACCAGTATTAACAGTAAATCCAGAGTAACAGTCTAAGGGCATCTTAGAATTTACAGCGAACAAGGAAACTAATATCCCAAAATAAACACACTTGTATCAATAATTGTTGTGGCGCGCAACCCAATTCCAATATATATAACAACACTGTTGCGGCGTGCAACCCGATCCATATCATTTAGCATTGTTGCGGCGTGCAACCTGATCCACAAATATCATTGTTGCGGCGTGCAACCCGATCCCTATCATTTAGCGTTGTTGCGGCGCGCAACCCGATCCACAAATATCATACAATGCACGGCATCACCCTTCGTGCTTTATCACTCTTCCTCACCCAAACAACAATCACAAATAAAGGGCAAGAAAGTAAACAAATAATGATAGAAATCCAGGCAAGGGAATACAATTAAACAATTAAATCCCGGCAAGGGAACAATATCAATAAATTTCCATGTCCCGGCAAGGGAGATAATCAACAAAACAACAAAACGTCCCGGCAAGGAAATAAACCAATAACTCTGTCTCCTTCTTTCACTTTCATCTCATAGTTCACATTATCACTTGAGCCAACGCTCCAAGGATTTAAATATCTCATATACCTTCAAATTTGTATTTCAACTCAAGCCAACGCTCCACGAAGTTCAAAGATCACAATTTCCTTTCACATACTCTTTACAACATATAGAAATCATCAATTAAGTATGGAAGCTATAACAAAACCAGGATATTCCCAATATAAGGACTCACGGTCATGCTAGACACCAATGTATAGATACTCGTCACCATGCCTATACATCGTACTCGACAATTAGCAAGTAGCAAATAAGACTCAACTCCTATTCCCTCAAGCTAAGGTTAGACCAAACACTTACCTCGATATTTTTGAATTCAACTCAAGCCTCAACTATAGCTTTACCCCCAGATTCCACCACCAATCTGCTCGAATCTAGTCACAAGTCACTTAGTTACTTTAATAAACACTAAATGAATCAATTTGAATGCATAAAAATGAATTTTCCAAAGTTTTTCCCAAAAATTCCAAAATCGCCCCCGGGCCCACGTGGTCAAAACCCGAGGTTCGAACCAAAACCTGGTTACCCATTCCCCCACGAACCCAAATATGTGATTTATTTTGAAATCGGACCTCAAATTAAGGTCCAAATCCCCAATTTTAGAAAAACCTAGGTTTTACCCAAAACCCCCAATTTCACCCATGAGAATCATTGATTTTTAAGTTGAAAACATGTTAAATGATGTTAATGATTGAAAGAATTGAGTAAAAATCAACTTACAAATGATTTGAAAGAAGGTTGGTTCTTGAAAAATTGCCCAAAGGAGTTGTGTTTTGAAAATGGGGTGAAAAATGTCTTAAAATCGACTAAGTATGAAAAATGCAGGTTGCGGATATGGGAAATGCGAACTGGGGTTCGCAATTGCAAACCCCGGCCTATTATGGGAATTGCGAAGTTTGGTTCGCATTTGCGAACACTGAACAAAAATGAGGGCATCGCATTTGCGACAATGATGTCGCATTTGCGAAATACCAGGCTCCGCATTTGCGAGACAAATGTCGCATTTGCGACTGGCTCAACATCGCATTTGCGAACCAGATGGTCGCATTTGCGACCCAATGCAGGATTCCCCTTGCGAGACCTGCTTCGCAAATGCGAAAATTGCAGAACTGATGATACCAGATTTTTCTCAAAGGTTAAAAAATGCATTCGTGGCCTATCCAAAACTCACCCGAGCCCTCGGGGCTCTAAACCAAACATACACACAACCTCAAAAACATCCTACGGACTTATTCGTGCGATCAAATCGCTAATATAACATCATATACATCGAATTAAGCCTCGAAATCCATGATTTCTTCCAAGTTTCACAAAACATCAAATTTTCCATTTTAAGTCCGAAACACGTCAAACGACGTCCGTTTTCAACCAAACTTTACAGAGAGTGCTTAAATCATATATAAGACTTGTACCGGGCGCCGAAATCAAAATACGGGCCCGATACCATAGTCTTCTAATCAAATTTCATTTCCAATTTCCTTAATTATTTCCAAAAAACATTTTCACACAAAAATTCATTTCTCGGGCTTGGGACCTCGGAATTCGATTCCGGGCATATGCCCAAGTCCCATATTTTCCTACGGACCCTCCGGGACCGTCAAATCACGGGTCCGGTTCGTTTACCCAAAATGTTGACCGAAGTCAAATTTATTCATTTTAATATCAAAATTTAGCATTTTTCTCACAGCATTCATATTTAAGCCTTCCGGCTACGCGTCCGGACTGCACAAGCAAATCGAGGCAACCCTAAATGAGGTTTTCAAGGCCTCGGAAGTACAGAATGGGTAAGAAAACAGGTGATGACCCTTTGGGTCGTCACACTCAAATGGTTACTTTATTTATATATTTAAAAAGTTTTATTTTCCTTATATGAAAAATTCTACTTTTTTGTATTAAAAAGTATTAAATTTAATTATTTTTTAAATACCTATAAACCTATTATTTCTAAAAAATTGGGTCCCCCAAATTTGGGGGCCTAAGACACAAGCTTTTACTTGTGATAACAATAGATCCAGCCATGTAGGATAAGATCCATGAGGAGCGACATCAGCTATTGTATAGGAAAAGGTTTAGAAAAGGCAGGGTCCAGTGCCGACGAACAAAACAAGAGTCTTGTATTAGTAGTTGCTAAGAACATTTTTTTAGAAGGAGTTTGTTATTAATAACATTAATTAATAATTAATGTCCATATGTTATTGTTCACAGGAACCTCGTTAGTAGCAGTTGTCGTCTGTTCTCACAAGGAAAGCAGTTAAACCTGTTTGACATACTCTGTATACAATCTTGCAATTCAACACTATCCAGTGAGTTTTCTTTACTATTTATGTGCGTCTATGTGTTTCACTGGTTTGTTGAGGAAAATCAGTAATGATGAGATCACCTCTTTCTTCTTTAGAGTATTTATTTATGGATTTTCAGTTGCTCAAAAGTTTTAAATACAGATGAGGATAGCAGTAGAAGGGTGTATGCACGGAGACTTGGATAATGTCTATGCCACCCTATTGCAGTTGCAAGAAGTTGAGAATATAAAGATTGATCTCCTTTTATGTTGCGGTGACTTTCAGGTAGATACATTTGTTCCTCGTTAGATTTTGACACATCAGTTGTTATTTGATTTGTCTGCACGAGTTAATAATGGAAATCGGGCTTTGGCTCATTTTCTTTACATATACCAACCAATATTGACTACACTGGGATTTTGTTGTTCTGAATCTTCTATGCTTATCGTTCATTCATTGGAATATGAGGCTTAGCTCATTCATTGTAACAGATTCTATTCAGTTTAATTGTGCTCTTCATTATTTTGAATCATTCTTTGTTAATACATCTTTTTGGTGTTTTGAATCTTCTATGCTTCATGATGTTGGTAATTGATATGGGATTCCATTATTAATGATGCTTAAATCATTCTTGGCCTTTGAATGGGTTGATTTGGCTGAGCAGTTTCAACAGTTTGATGCTCTAAAACACTTAAAATCTTCAGCTTGACTAGTATGAATTGAGATATTTTATTTGTGCACACAGGCTGTTAGGAATGAGAAGGATCTAGAAAGCTTAAATGTGCCAGTTAAATACCGGAGCATGAACTCTTTCTGGAAGTATTACTCAGGAGAGAAAGTAGCACCATTTCCAACTATATTTATTGGAGGAAATCATGAAGCATCCAATTACCTTTGGGAATTGTAAGTCGGTCTCCATATATGACAGCTGCAGTCAATGTATGCTACTTTAGGGTACGTCAGTTTTAGTATGCTGCTTTCCTCAACTTGCTTAACTAATCCAGTGGTTGTTTGTGCTTCCAGGTACTATGGAGGATGGGCAGCACCTCAGATATACTTCCTTGGATTTGCTGGAGTAATCAAGTTTGGCAACATTCGTATTGGTGGCCTTTCCGGAATTTATAAATCACACGACTACAATCGGGGTATGTCAGTCTAAGCAAATATTACCTGGATTTAGATATTGGCATTTTTAGTGTTGATGTGTTAGTGAAAGCAACCTTGTAGGTTCTGCCAAAATGCAAATTGTATTAGTTGACTAATTGACTGTTCCTAGCTCCTCTAGATTTGCTACTGAATATAAGCTTTAAAAACTTGAAGTTGGATATACACGATTGTTATCTGTGATGTGCCTGATATTGGGCAGGGCACTACGAGAAGCTACCTTATAATCAACGGGATATTCGATCTATTTATCATGTTCGCGAGTATGATGTTCACAAGCTCTTGGAAGTTGAGGAACCAATTGATATCTTTCTTTCACATGACTGGCCTGTTGGCATCACTGACTGTGGGAACTTGAAAGCTCTTCTTCGTCAGAAGCCTTTCTTTGAGCAAGAGGTAATCATTAGCAGGTTCACTTTTTCCATGGCTGATATACCTTTATAAAATCTTATATGCAGATCTGCTTATCCTAACGGAAAATACCTTACTCCTTTTAGTTTTATATGCTATTTTTATTAACTTTATCAGACACATGGACATGCGCTCTCTCTCTCTCTGTGTCTCTGTCTCTCTCTATATCTGTGACACACACACACACACATGCACACACACACACATGCACACACACTTGCACGAACGCACACACAAGGTAAAAAACCAGAGCAAAATATAAATTTTTGCTGTCTTCCATTAATGAATTGTTTGAGTAGTGAGATATTTTCCATTTATGTTCGAGGAATTGGGGGAGAAAGGCGGGGACAGGAAGTTATTCCGGTTGGCTAAAGTGAGGGAGAGGAAGGCTCGGGATCTAGACCAAGTTAGGTGCATCAAGGACGAGGATGGTAGAGTTCTGATGGGGGAGTCTCAAGTCAAGCAGAGGTGGCAGTCGTACTTTCGAGACCTGCTTAACAAGGAGGGGGATCGAGACATAGAGCTAGGGGAGCTGGGGCATTCAGAGTGTCATAGAGACCTTGGGTACTGCAGGCGCATTAGGGTGGAGGAGGTCGTGGGGGCTTTGCGTAGGATGAGTCGGGGTCGAGCGACCAGGCCAGACGAAATCCCGGTGGAGTTCTGGAAATGCGTGGGTAGGACAGGAGTGGAGTGGCTGTCTAGGTTGTTCAATGTGATCTTCAGGACTAAGAGGATGCCGGAGGAGTGGAGGTGGAGTACAGTGGTGCCCTTGTATAAGAACAAAGGGGATATCCAGTGTTGTAACAACTATGTATCAAATTACTTAGTCACACCATGAAAGTCTGGGAGCGGGTGGTTGAGGCGAGGGTGAGGGGGATGACGTCCATATCCGTGAACCAGTTCGGTTTCATGCCGGGCCGCTCCACTACAGAAGCTATCCACCTTGTCAGGAGATTGGTGAAACGGGATAAGAAGAAGGACCTGCACATGGTGTTTATTGACTTGGAGAAGGCGTATGACAAGGTCCCAAGGGAGGTGCTATGGAGGTGCCTGGAGGCGAAGAGCGTGCCGGAAGCCTACATCAGAGCGATCAAGGACATGTACAATGGAGCTAAGACTAGGGTTAGGACGGTGGGTGGCGACTCAGACCATTTCCCGGTGGTTATGGGGCTTCATCAAGGATCCGCGCTTAGCCCTTTCTTATTTGCCTTGGTGATGGATGCACTGACACGCCATATTCAAGGGGATGTGCCATGGTGTATGCTATTTGCTGATGACATAGTCTTGATAGACGAGACGAGGGTCGGTGTTAACGAGAGGTTGGAGGTCTGGAGACAGACTCTCGAGTCTAAGGGTTTCAAACTAAGCAGGTCTAAGACAGAATACCTGGAGTGCAAGTTTAGCGCCGAGTCGAGCGAAGTAGGCAGGGACGTGAAGCTTGGATCTCAGGTCATCTCCAAGAGGGACAGTTTCAAATATCTTGGGTCGGTGATTCAAGGGGACGGAGAGATCGACGAGGATGTCACTCACCGTATAGGGGCGGGGTGGTCGAAATGGAGGCTTGCATCAGGAGTCTTGTGTGACAAGAAAGTGCCACCGAAACTCAAGGGGAAGTTTTATAGAGCTGTGGTTAGACCTGCCATGTTGTATGGGGCGGAGTGCTGGCCGGTTAAGAAATCGCATGTTCAGAGAGTGAAGGTTGCGGAGATGAGGATGCTCAGGTGGATGTGCGGGCGCACCAGGTTAGATAAGATTAAGAATGAAGTTATTCGGGAGAAGGTGGGGGTGGCCCTAGTGGATGAGAAGATGCGGGAAGCGAGGCTCAGGTGGTTCGGGCATGTGCGGAGGAGAAGCCCTGATGTCCCGGTAAGGAGTTGTGAGCGGCTGGCGGTGGTTGGCTCGAGTCGAGGCAGAGGGAGGCCTAAGAAGTATTGGGGAGAGGTGATTAGGCAGGACATGGCAAGAATGCGGATTTCCGAGGATATAGCCCTTGATAGGAAAGTCTGGAGGTCTAGTATCAGGGTTGTAGGATAGGGGCTTCTAGAACTTTTCGTACTTCATTCCCGGGGCTAGGTGGGATTTGGTAGGGCTCTCCATAGATGACTTGCGTATTGTATTGTGCCCCCTTATGGTAGTTACTGGTCGATATTATTGCATGCCATTTAATTTATGGTTTTATGTTTAGATAATTATTTATGCGATTTCTGCTAGAGTCATTAATGCTTTTTTGTTTTTGTTTTTCCTTTTCCTTTTCTTTCCTGAGCCGAGGGTCGATTGGAAACAGCCTCTCTGCCCTTTCGGGTAGGGGTAAGGCCTGTGTACGTATTACCCTCCCAAGACCCCACTTTGTGGGACTATACTGGGTAGTTGTTGTTGTTGTTGTTGTTGTTGTATTCTCTAATTGACAGTTCTCCAAGAGGTTCTCTTGTCTGTGACTCTGTGATGAACACCATATTTGTCGTTACACACACACTCTTCATGTTTGACGGGGAAATTCTCCTTTAATGCCCTTGTTGTATGAAGTTATCCTCAATATGCCCCAGATGTCCAATAATGTACATACATCACGATATACAGTTTTTTTTCTTTTTTATTTGGTTGGTTAATAGACAAGCTAAATCAAAAGATTCATGTAATAAATATTGTTGAATGTTATAAACAACACTAGAATCAATCCCGTTCCCACCAAAAAAGAAAGAAAGAAAACAAAGAAACGATATTTAGAAGCGTCACTAGCTACATGTTTCATTCAAAATACTGCATGCCGTGCCTTTTAATCTTTCAGATTTAATTGTGGAACCAAGTTTTTTAGAAATTAACTTCATGAAATTGTTGGTTCTGTTGGAACAAATCCAATGTACATGTGAAAGATTAATCTGGATGTGGCTTTTCAAGATTGTTATACACCTATAAACGATGCAATTGATAATAAGGAAACATCTGTGCTAGCTCCAGCTGGCTGATAATGTTACCATTTCTATTGATTCTCTTTGATTGTAATTGCTGTAATCAAGTTATTTGAATTATGCTTTTTCGTATTTTTGATAGCTATTTCTTTGTATAAAAGCAACACCATTCTTCAGTAAATAAATGAGAGAACATTTATGACTTTCATATTCTTTATGGTATCGGAGCTGAAAACCAACAAGAACAAACCTAGTGATATCCCATAAGAGGGGCTTGGGGAGAGCTTTGGCATCACATTACCTCCCTTCCATTCAATAACCAACCCGTTTGCGTTTGGAAAGTTGAACCTGACAATCCTAGCTCGACAATCCTGTCAATCTTGTTAACACTGCCTTGTGTTTAGTCAATTAGAACTATGTCATCTGCAAATAACATACGTCATGACACCTCCCCTTGAATGTGACGCGTCAACATCCATCGCCAAGGCAAATAAAAAGAGGCTAAGAATTGATCCCCGAGGAAACCCCATCACAATTGTGAAGTGTTTCGAGTCTCCTCCTACTATTCTTACTTGGGTCTTAGCTGTATAATATATGTCCTTAATCACCCTAGTGTAAGCTACAGGCACACCTCTAGCCTCCAAACATCTTCATAGAACCTTCCTTGGGACTTTGTCGTATACTTTCTCTAGGTCAATGAATACTATATGCAAATCCTTCTTCCTCTCCCTATACTGCTCCACTAATCTCCTTATAAGGTGAATGATTTTCGTAGTCGAATGACCCGACATGAATCCAAACTGGTTCTCGAAAATAGACACACTCTTCCTCACCCTCACTTCTACAATTGAAGATGAGTTAGAGAAAGACCCGACATGAATCCAAGCTTATTCCTGAATCTGAAAGACTACATATCTTAGATATCACCCTTATTCTTCCTTATTCTTGTTCAACAGAATCATCGTACTCCACCTCCATTCTTTGGGCATCTTCTTCGTTCTAAAAATGACATTAAAAAACCCAGAGCCACTCCAAGCCTGCCTTACCCGCATTCTTATAAACTTCCACCGGAGCAGGAAAACCATGCGGCATAATTTTTTTTTCAACTCAGTGGTTCATCAATGCACATTGGAATCTTCCTCTCAAGAGGATCTTATAATACCTAAATGAACATTCAGTCAGATAAATCACCTTCCTCTGTTTCGATAATTTCTGCAACTCAAGGTTCTTCTGACCAGGTTCCTTCTAAAAAAAAAGGTTCTTCTGACCAGGTTCTCTTACCCCAATTAAGTTGACGTCCACCAACTATTTTTCCTGGCATACCTTATGGGAGTCTGCTCTTGTTGGCTACGATTTTAAAAAATACATAGACACACCTTCTCAGCCAGATTCGATTTTTTGGAAGCGTCAAGATAGTCTTCTTCGCACTGCTTTAATTTTCACTCTTTCCGCTGAGATTGTGCCTTTTGTCATGACGGCTAAGAATTTGTTTGCAACTCCAAATTGTGCACATCTAATGAGTTTCCGAGATAGTCTCGCTAGAGTATCAAAGGATAACATGACTTACTGCCTACATTCAACATGTTCGACAAATAGCAGATCAACTTGCAAGCTCTAGATCTCCTGTTTCACTTGATGATCTTGTGCTTCATATTATCAATGGTCTTCCCCTAGAGTTTGATTTCATTGCTACAATTATTCAAGCCAGAGATACTGCAATTGTTTCAAATTGCTCAATGGCTGTAATTGCACATCTGGAGTAATTCTTGGGATGCCATTTGCCGGAGACATTCCGGTGATGACAGATCAAGTTCCAATTTAGCTAATGAAAAAGAAATAGAAAAATCTTGCAGGTGTACAAGATATGTAGTTGTTTGGTGCATTTTGTCATCTGCAAATATTTCAGCTCCCTACTAAAGTCTTGTGTAGTGTGCTTTTCTGCCTCCAGCTTAAGTTAGTGGTTTTTCCATGGCATTCCTTTCTAGAGGGTTCAGCACGTCCCAGACCACTACTATTGTCCTTTTTTTTGGTTCCCCGGATATAGTAAACCCCACCTCCCAAACCTCCTCCCTGTAAGTCAAGAATGGCTGCTACCAAGAACCCACTTTGCTCCCTTGGTGACTCGAACTGCCAACCTCTTGGTTGGTTGGAGCGGAGTGTTTTATCGCTGGAGCAACCTGATTGTCTCACTTGTTGTCTTCCCTTTCACATTTAATTGGACGACTCTTTGGTCTAATATTTTGTTATCCTTGGACTTCCTGTTAGTTCTCTACGCCAAGAACATATCTTGATATCCGTTATGTTGATAGAAATTGTGTTGAAGCCATAAGTAGCACATGTATGTGTGTACATTCCTTTGACTTCTTTGTGCTTGTGTCATATTCGTCTTCTGAAGCCAGAATTATATTTATTTTATTTTTTCGATCCCTTAATGCTCTGATAATTTAAGATATGTAGTCTTTCAGATTCAGGAAGGAACTCTGGGAAGCAGACCTGCTGCTGAATTACTGGCAAAGTTGAGGCCTTCTTACTGGTTTTCTGCACATCTGCACTGCAAATTTGCTGCTTTAGTTCAGCATGAGAAGGATGGTCCTTCCACAAAGTTTCTTGCCCTTGACAAGTGCCTCCCTGGTAGAAAGTTTTTGCAGGTATTTCTCTGCACCCTGTTTACAGACCTTTTCTACAGTTCGCACATAAAGTTAATGTTTTGATTTGGGTGGCTGAGCTTCATAGGTTATTGAAATTGAGTCCGGACCAGGACCTCATGAACTTCAATTTGATGAAGAATGGTTGGCAATCACAAGAAAGTATAATGCTGTCTTGCCCTTGACAACCAGGCGTGCGAACTATAGGTATGTACATTTCTTTGTTCTGTTTTTATTGTATTTCAGGAAACCAGCTTGTACACAACTCACCTCATTTTATATTGTAGTGGTGTACATCTTGACACAGAACAATGCCACCAGTTTGTAAGAAATAAGCTGCAGACAAGGGGATCCAAACCATTTGAATTTGTTCAGACTGCACCGTGCTACAATCCTTCTCACCCTGTTGCTAATGATGTCTTCCACGGTGATGATCTGTATACCAGGACATTATCTATGTGCTTAGTTTCTTTTGTGTCATAAGATGCTTGGTGCAGTCGATTGAGTGTCTGTCATTGTCATCTAGAATAAAAAATGAGTTTATTCGGAACTATTCAACAAGTGAGGTTGAAATCTGTCCAGTAGAAGCTCACTGGTATCTTCATTTTTAAGTCTCCAAATACAGTTAACCTTATTGCTATTTCAAATTGAATGCCATGCTTTCCATTTTTACCAGGCCAAACTAATGTCTATCTTTCCTAAAGCATAATACTCTTCCACTTATGATATACAGTTAAAAGCTGTGAATCCCACTGTAATACTTCCAAACATCTAAATAAACCAAAAAGTAATTTGTGATCTCACTTGTCATTAAGCAATCTGTACTCCCTATGCATGCTAAATCATTGGTTTTCTCTTAAAACGGTAAACTTGAACAACGATATTTGAAATGAAGTATTCTTTCAGATGGTGGTCAGACGAGAACATTAAAAAGGTGTTGCTCTACTTGTTAGTCTATCACTATTTACAACATCGAGTTGTTTTAGTCTTAAGAAGGCGGCGTATTTGAAGTTGTTAGAGAGCAAAGACGAGGAGAAGAGGACAACATGGAGTGGTACAAGACGGTTAAGAGGGAAGCGATGTTAGCGGTCACGTCGGTGAAGACAACAGCGTTTGGATGCTTGTATGAAGAACTTGAGGGCAAAGGCGAGGACAAGAAGCTGTATAAGCTAGCCAAGATGAGAGAGAGGAAGGTCCACAACCTAGACCAAGTGAAGTGCATCAAAGACGAGGAAGGAAAAGTATTGGTAGAACGAGGATGAGGATTGGAACATTATGCTAGGTGATCTGGAGCACTCTAAGAGTCTCCTAGATTTTGGGTATTTTAGGCGGATAAAGGCCGAGGAGGCGGAGTGGGCTATGCGTACGATGAACAAGGGAAGAGCGACCGAGTCCAACAAGATTCCGGTGGAGTTTTGGAAGAGTGCGGGTGGCAGGTTTGGAGTGGCTCAAAGGCCTATTTAATGTTATTTTTAGGACATCCAAAATGCCTGAGAATGGAGTACAATGATCCTGCTGTATACGAACAAGGGAGATATCCAAAATTGCAACAATTACATGAGTATCAAGCTGTTAAGTCACACTATGAAAGTTTGGGAGAGGGTGGTGGAGATGAAGGTAAGGAGGAGAGTGTATATATCCGAGAACTAGTTCGGATTAATGCGGGGCGATCAACCACAAAGCCATTTATCTTATAAGGAGGTTGGTGGAATATTATAGGGAGAGGAAGAGGGACTTCCATATGGTGTTCATTGAACCGAAGACAACATTCGATAAAGTTCCAAGAGAAGTTTTATGGAGGTGTTTGGAGGCGAGATGTGTCCCTGTAGCGTACATTAGAGTGATTAAGGATATCTATAATGGAGCTAAGACCCGGTTAGGGCAATAGGATGAGACTCGGGATACTTCCCGGTCCTGATGGGGTTACACCAAGGATCAACACTTAGCTCGGTCCTATTTATCGTGGTGATGGATGTATTTACGCGGCACATTAAAGAGAGGTGCCATGGTGCATGTTATTTGCAGATGATATAGTGCTGATCGGCGAGACGCGAGGTGGAGTTAACGTCAGGCTGGAGGTTTGAAGATAACCCTGGAATCTAAAGGGTTCAAGTTGAGCAAGGCTAAGACAAAGTACATGGAGTGCAAGTTCAATAGCTTAACTCATGAGGATGTAGTGAAAGTGAGGCTTGATACTTAAGTCATCCCCAAGCGAGGTAGTTTCAAGTATTTTGGGTCAGTAATCCAAGGTAATGGGAGATCGATGAGGATGTCAGACACTGTATTGGAGCAGGATGGATGAAATGGAGGCTTGCCTCCGGTGTCTTGTGTGATAAGTAGGTGTCACCAAAACTTAAAAGTAAGTTATACAGAGTGGTGATTAGCCCGATTATGTTATATTGAGTGTTGGTCAGTTAAGAACTTCCATGTCCAGAAGTTGAAAGTAGCAGAACTGAGGATGTTGAGGTGAGACATGATCAGGAATGATGACATTCGGGACAAGGTGAGCCCTTGTGGAGGATAAGTTGCGGGAAATGAGGCTGAGATGGTACGAGTATGTGATGATGAGATGCCTAGATGGCCCACTAAGGAGGTGTGAGAGGTTACACATGATGGGTCTAAGGAGGGGTAGAGGAAGACCTAAGAAGTATTGGGGAGAAGTTATTAGGCATGATATGACTCATCTTCAGCTTACTGAGGACATGATCCTTAATAGAGGTTGTGGAGGTCGAAGATTAGGGTAGAAAGTTAGTAGGTAGTATAGCGGATCATCCTGTAGGTAGTCTAGCGGATTATCCTTGCATACCGGTAGCTTTAATATTACTCGAGTTGTGATTTATCCTTGGATTTATATTATTACTTGATATTGCTTTTATTTTGGTTTGTTAATATCCTGCTATGGCTTATGTTTCCTTTTCATGACTTGTTCATTTTCATTATTGCATTTCTTTATTGATACTATGCTTACCTGAGTCGAAAGTCTTTCAGAAACAACCTCTTTACCTGCATAAGGTAGGGGTAAGGTCTACGTACACACTACCTTTCCCAGACACCACTTGTGGGAATATACTGGGTGTAATGTTGAGTTGTTTTATTCTTAAAGCCACTTCACCCCCTTTTATATCTACGATCAATATCTATCTTGACTCCTATTTATCTGACTTCTTTTAACCATAAAATGATTTAGTCTGTGATTATCTCTGGTAAATACAAAGAAGTGTTTCTTTATGTACACCTGTTGCAGCTTTCGTAATACCAGTGTTTTAGTTGTGTTATATATGTCCAAGCTTTGCTGCAAATGGTGGTGTTAACTTCCTGTGACTCATTTCCGTTTCGCAACTGTCCCAGAGAGAAACCAATGGATTTTCCCATTTTTTAATGTTTCTTTGGCATGGACAGTAGGAGTCTCGAACTATCAGATACTAGATTAACTTATGCAGTTTTAGTTCTTTTTCTCTACCTAGTAGTACGTTGTAAGATAGTTTATAGCAGTGGATGTTGATTTTCTCTCCTTTCTGTTTCCTTCACAGGTTTCTATAAAAACCCTCAGACAGAAGCTCTATTACAGTTTCTAGAACTCGAGTATCTTCTTAATAAAATGCCAGAATCAAGGGAGCCTGCTGCAGGTACAGCCTCATTTGTTTCAGAATGTAAATGTTCTTCCTCTGTTTGACCGGAAAAATTGTTGTCTTGTGATTTTTGATCCATTATCTGTATTCACCTGATAATGGTTGAAGTTTTACTATTTGTTTATTATGACATGGGAAGAGAAGAAACCACAAGTTCTAACACTTGAATTAATGGTTATTTATGTTTTCCTCCATGGAAAACGATTCTCTGACATAAAAAATAGAGCCTTTACACTTTTCCTCCTGTAAAACAATTCTCTGGCGTAGAATATAGAGCCATCTTAGAGTAGAATTGAATATATAATGTGTTTGACCGTGGCTAAGGATTATGAACTGATGCTAAAGTTTAAGCTCTGGTTAGTTTAGGTACATTGGGTGTACATTAAGAATTGACAAGCAAAAAACTTATACGTAGTCCTTTGAAGAGTGATAGCTTTTACCTGCGTTCCTTCTTAGAACTTCTACAAATATTTAGGTTAGTCATGGTTTTTTTTTTCTTGGGAATTGCCTTTCTTGGTTGATTTAAAATTTGCATTATCTGCAGCTGTAGAGACCTTCAATTTCGTGTTCTGCTGAGTGAAAACTGTGGATATTACCTTATATGCACTCACATTTTCTTTTCTGTAGTGTCATTTTATACTCTCAACACGGGTACTCTGTGCAATATAACCAAGTATAGCTGACGTGTTTTTAGCATAGAGATATCTTGTATGCTAGAGTCATAACATTTGACTCTCCTATTTCTAGTTTGATGTTTTTATTCTAGAAGAGCTGCATGCTTTTTCTAAATATAAGTAAACTTTAATATTTTGGGTTTGATCTTTACCTAGTTTTGCTGCATTTTCAGGTTCCTGTAATTACGAGAGTGAAGATATACCCATAGATGACGTGGACGTGGACGTGGACGTGGACGTGGACGATATAAAACAAGTGGACTCGGAAGATGCTTAAGAAGGATTAATCTAAAGCTCAGATCACCACCTAATGTAAAGCTTAAAGGTGGATTGCCGCTATAAAGGGTAAATGACAACTGCAGTTTTAATGGGCAGCTTCACTTCACGAAATTGTTTTGACATTTGAAACGGTGCCCCTTCTCGTTATTCTTGGCCATTTAGACGGTAGTACCTTCTACTTTTGCTCTCACCTCACTAAGCAAAACCTTCAGAGAAAAAGGTTAGGTGGTGATTAAGCCTTCTCGGAGGAGTTCATGATTAATTTTATCACCTCCCAAACTATCCTTTAGATGGGATTGGCACCCATTTAACACCACCCTCCAATCAAGATAATATCGATTGCTCGCCCGACATCAGCCTCTTCACCCACCGGGGTGGAACGACTCTTAACGAGGTTGATGGACAGACGAACTAATTTTATACGCTTAGCCATTTATATATGCACTGAAAGGTAACACGTACAAGTTCAAACTCATTAATAATTATTTAATAGGAAATATTTATCCAATCAAATCCTTAAATGATCGATAGAAAAATTCAATGAGCACTCGAACAATATATTTTTAGTCCAAATTTCACACTAAGATTATGGAGCATTTAATTAACTGACGAGCATGTGAATCCTAAAATAAAAAAACTAGCAAAGATATAGGGTCTGTTTGGAAAGTCACCGGGTAATTGGAATTGGTGTAATTACTAGGATAGTAATTACACATCCTAGTAATTACATAGTTGTGTAATTACAACGACCTGTTTGTTTGTTAGTGTAATTACAAGTTTACTGTTTGGTTGCACAAGTGTAATTACACAGTTAAATTAAATTTTAAATGAAGTAATTATCAAAATTTAAAAGTTAATATAATAAATATATGCATGTAAATTTTTATAAGTGTAAATGATATTATATTTGGTATTTAAGATATATACGTTTTGTAAGAACATCATGGAAATCATGTTTGATAAAATAAATTAATATTTATAAATATAATGTCATAACATTATTCATGTTTGACAAAACTAATCTATCAATTCTAACTAAAAACTGAACAACAAGCAATGTGAGCGAATACTACTAAAACAAGTAAACTGAAACCATGAATATAACACAATTTTAAAATTCAAAAAAAAAAAAGTTTAACATGTGTCAAATTCAACATAATAATAATAGTAAGTTCTACTACAACTTAAGATTAGGAAACATAACAAGTTTATAACCACATTCAACAATGAAATTTCACGTTAAATGCATCACTTATTATATGCCAAGTTTGTTAATGACTTAATATTTCTAATATTACGAGGTGTAGTTTCAAAAAATAGAGTAATAAAATAAATAAAAAATAAAATATAAGCAATTATACGGAACCACAAGAAGTAAAGGTAGAGAAATAAAAGAAATATACAAAGAAAAATATATTTTAAAATTTCTAAAAACAATAAAAAGTAAAACTAAAATTAAAAAAGTAAAATAATAGAAATAAAAAGCTATAAAGAAAACAAAATAAAATAAAAACAAAAAGGCAAGAAACTAAAAAGCAATCTTGTAATTACACGGTGTAATTACCACCAATTCTCACCTCCCCGTTGAGAATTGCAGAGTGTAATTACACCTTCCAATTACACCCATTTCCATGCTGATCAAGTAATTACTTGACCAAACAAACATGCCAAACTATGTAATTACACCCAATTACACTCAAATCCAATTCCTAGGTGGTTTTCCAAACAGGCTCTTAATAAAGTTGGAATGACCTCCACGATCAATGCAGTGGCTTACCTCAGCAATAGAATCAGCTTGAACAAGCTCGTCAGCTACTAGTCTCGTCCCTAGCAATTGTGTTTGCATAGACATGCAGCTAAAGAGTGAAGTATATGTAAATATAACCTAGTAAGATCCTCGACCTATTTCTTTGAATACCCCTGACACAAGTGTTAAAAAAATACACTAACACATAACAAACATGATAGTTAATAAGAATTACTCAACAAGAGTACACAAATCTCAACACAGTATACTAAGGACTTGTCATAAATAATAGTGAAGGAAATCAACCAACATTGAGTCCACGACGGCATCATAATGCCAAAAATATGTGATGGAGCATACACAATACCCCAGTGAAGCATACACAATGCTCCAATTATATCAAGAAGCATACACATTGCGCAGTGATATATAAAAGCATACACAATTATGGGTACATATTTTGTATGTCTGCCTCGGCTCCCATGTAGCTTCCTATATCGGATGGTTGCACCATATTACTTTAACTGAAGCAACCTTCTTCAACCTCAATTGTTGCATTTGCTTATCAAAAATAGCTATCAGACCTTCTTCATATGTTGTGTTTTTATCAAGCTCCACAACTTCGAGCTGAATCTTATGGCTATTGTCACGAAAATATCGTCTAAGCATAGACACATGAACACATTATGAACAACGTACAACCTCGGAGGTAAAGTAAGTCTATACGCCACCGACCCGATCTGTCACGATCCAAACTGGGGGGCCATGACTGGCACTCGGGCCATACCTGCCGAGCACCAACGCACATTTTATCTAACCTTTCTTATTATCTATAAGGGCCGGCGAGATCAATATAAATGGTAGACATGAATCCTAAACAATCAACAATGACAGATAATGGCATCGACATATATAATATGGGCCGACAAGGCTGTCATGAAGCTAATATAAGGTTCAAGCTGACAAGCTGCCATGAGAGACTATACAACAAAAATCAGTCGACAAGGCAATCCAAACTATACATGAGTCGACACCTGTCTATGAGTCTCTAAAGGAACATGGGTGCTGCAACATTACTGGAACGGGGCCCCGACAAACCCATAATGTCTGTAACAAAAATGCATACCAAGACCACGACAAGTCCGTAGAGGGATCTCGCCAATAACCACTGAACTGGGCAGCCTACTGTGGTGGGGGAGCTGCGTCTATATGTCAATCAGGACCTGCAGCACGGCATGCAGCATCCACAAATAAAAAGGTCGCCAGTACGAATAAAGTACTGAGTATGTAAGGCAGGAAAGCATAAGTGAGAACAATAATATAAACAGGGATAGAGAATTTACAACCTGTAACATCTGGGTACCTCTGAGGGCTACTGACATGAAATGCATCATATCGTACCCGACCGTAATAGGCTCGGTAAAAACGTAGCCGGCCATCATAAGGCTCGGTAGAATTGTACCCGGTCACGTGGAGCTCGGTAAAACCCAACTGATCAGTGGTTGCACAATAGGTGCCGTACCCGGCCGACTATAGCGCGGCTCGGTAGAATAAAATAGATACATATATATAATACATGCTGGACTCATTGGAATCACATTATGAACCTTTCGGAGTGACGTAAGGTCGGTATCCTCCGTACACGTTATTAGGACTAACTTTTCATCATGAATCTTATAAGAATCAGGAAGTACCAACAACATTGATAACATAAGAACAAGAGAAGCAACCTCAAAATCAATTGTTCCATAAGAAAGAAAACAATGTAAGTACTACTAGCTTCTAAGAGTAGAGTATCTTTGGAAGCTCGTTCATTACATTATGTACAATCGGAATCGTGCAAAAGAAGAAAAGAGATAGCCTCAAATACCTTGTATATACTGCCCAACCTCAAGCTATGCAAATGTCACAACTCCTTAGTCTAGAGAAATGATACTATCGTTATTGTTTAAGCGTCGTAACTATTATATATCGACAGCAACCTATTTTACGATGAAACGGACAACACCTCCCAATTTATATGACTTCTATATACGGCAAAATCGGAGGGTCCAATTTCCCGTCATTGAGGCATTTCGGAGGGTCACCTCGAAGCCTCGAGGATGTAAAGATGCGCTCGAGTCTCCTTCCTCGGAGCTCGTCGACACCCGGCCTGAAGGGAATATCGACCGAGGATAGAGTAAAAAATGGGGAGTTCCTAAGACACACGGCTAAGTCTGACAAAGACTAGCCGGCCTACTCCGAACCCGAATCAGGGTGTCACATCTAGCTGTCCCGTCTCAATGTCTTTACAATTAATGTATGTCGTACCATATAAGGCTTCCCCTTCTATATATAGGGGATTCTTACCATTTTGTAGACAACTGATGTTTCTCCAACTATTCTACACGAAATATATAAGAACTCTCTCTCTCTTTTCTCTCTAACATACTCTCTCGATATTGTTGCTCTTATTTACTATCTTCATACTTGTTCTTCATTTATCGTTTATCATTTGCCATAAAGAGCCTCCTTTAATTATATCACGACTGTTGGCCCTTCCCCGAACTGCCCCTAATAGCTCGAGCCCGAGCCCGGGAATCGATCTCGAGGCCCCAAACCGACTAGCTCGAGGCCCTGAACAGCTAACTCATCGGTTCGATTATAGCTCTATTTTAGCTTGCATTTCGCCCTTAAACACATAGCATCAACTGCTTAACAACTAGCATAAAAATAGATCACGTATTCTTAGAGTCACATCAACAAATTTAATTGTTATTACCATTTTCACGGTAAACAGTTTGGCGCCCACAGTGGGGCTAAAAATAATAGTGATTATTTTCTTGCTGGTTTCGTTACACAAGGCAAATTATCTTTCATACTTTTTCTTGTCCAAGATCTTCGATTTCAGGTCAATATGTGTGGCTCAGTAAACAGAGTTGAGAACGACGACCTCGAAAATCACGGAGAAAACGGTGTGGCTGTTCCAATTGTTGGTCCGCCACCATGGAACCCCGAGAATGCACCTGGACCGATTCCAGCGGACGCGGGCTCGCGCGACACACAGCAGATCGACGAAACCTCACGCACCGACAGGAGCATACAACAAGGCGACCAACAGGAAGCCTGAAAAACCCCAGCTCGGGAAGAACGGGAAGTTAGCCTTCATGTTATTTTTGAAATGTTGCAGGCACAACAGCTGGCTATCGCTCAGCTGCAAAGCCACCCAAAAACTCCCAGCACCGTAGCACCGGGAACAACTCCCCCGGCCGAACAGGTACTAGAGAGATCGAGCAATAATGGTTCGATAGCCCACCCTGCTATCGTAAAAATGCTCGAGGATCTCACCAGAAGGATCGAGTCGGGCGAGAAAATGATAGCAGCCAACGACAAGAAGGTCGAAACTTACAACTCTAGGGTCGACCAAATCCCGGGCGCGCCCCCGGTCTTGAAAGGCGTAGACTCGAGGAAGTTCGTGCAGCGGCCGTTCCCGGAGGAAGCAGCTCCGAAACCCATTCCAAAGAAGTTCAGAATGCCGGAACTCCCAAAATACAACGGGACCTCAGACCCCAACGAGCACGTTACCGCCTACACGTGTGCAGTAAAGGGCAATGATATAAAAGACGACGAGATCGAGTCCGTCTTGCTGAAGAAGTTCGGGGAAACGCTCTCGAAGGGGGCCATGATGTGGTACAACAACTTAGCTCCCAACTCCATAGACTCATTTTCCATGCTGGCAGACTCCTTCATAAAGGCACACGCCGGTGCCATCAAAGTAGCAAAAGTCTGACGTATTCAAGATCAGGCAGAGGGAGAATGAAATGCCGCGAGAGTTCGTATCTCGCTTCCAAACGGAACGAATGGAACTACCCCCGGTCTCCGACGATTGGGCGGTACAGGCCTTCACTCAAGGACTGAACGAGCGGAGCTCAGTGGCCTCAAGACAGTTGAAAGAGAATCTGATCGAGTATCCTGCCGTAACCTGGTTGGACGTCCACAACCGATACCAGTCAAAGATCAGGGTCGAGGATGATCAATTAGGAGCCCCTTCGGCTCAGTATACCCGAGCAGTCTCTTAGCAAAGGAATCAAAGCCAAATAAAGAAAGGTATCAGCCATACACCGAAGACAGGAGAAACGCCCCAAGACGTAACCTGCCTCGCAACGACCTATTGATCAACCGAGGGCAGAATCATCGGGGACTCATTAATAGAACCGGATTCGACGGAAACACGGGACCAACAGGGGCACCACGCCTATCAGAATACAACTTCAACGTTGATGTTTTAGACATCGTGTTCGCCATCGGCAAAATCAAGGATACCAGATGGCCCAGGCCTGTACAATCGGATCCTTCCCAAAGGAATCATAACTTGGTATGCGAATTTCACAACACGCATGGCCACAGAACCGAGGATTGTTACCAGCTCTGAGAGGAAGTAGCCAGGTTACTCAATAAAGGTCATCTCAGAGAATTCTTGAGCGACCGAGCCAAAAATCAATTTCGAGAAAGAGAGGCAGACAAGAAGAACGAAGCAAACGAGCCACGACATGTTATCCAAATGATATTAGGGGGCGTCGAAGCTCCCTAGGAACCCGTGATGAGAAGGACAAAAATATCCATCACCAAAGAAAAGGGAACCCGGGGATACGTACTCGAAGATGCCCTCACATTCAGCGATGAGGACTCCGAGGCCTTGTCCCAACCTCATAACGACGCACTGGTAATCTCTTTCCTCATAAATACATTTCAAATAAAATGTGTACTCGTGGATCCAGGTAGCTCGGCCAACATTATCAAGTCGAAGGTAATAGATCATCTCGGACTGCTAGACCAAATCGTGCCCGCCACTCGAGTCCTCAACGGATTCAACATGGCAAGTGAAAAAACAAAAGGAGAGATCACTCTTCCGGTCAGCGTGGCCGGCACGACCCAAAATGTCAAATTCCATGTCATCGAAGGAGACATGAGGTACAACGCCTTGTTCGGACGGCCGTGGATACACTGCATGAGAGCAGTACCATCCACCCTCCACCAAATGATGAATTCCCAACAAAAGACGGGATTAAAATCGTCCACGGGGAACAACAGGCGGCAAGAGAAATGTTCGCGGTGCACGACGTGGCAGCGACACCAATATCTCCACTCTCGAAAGAGCCAAAGGGTAATCGAACTACATCTTTGGCTAAGCCCGATTAAACATAGCGGAGGACCGTACCGTTCCCTCATTACAAACAACAGGGACATACCAGGCCTCGGAACATCGCTAGCGCATCCCACGATATGGTATAACCATCTCCATTTTCATTTTATACTTTATACTAACCCTTATGCAGGCACCCGATCAAAGCAGTCAAAAGCGCTAACCCAACCCGAAGACCTTAAGGTGTTAAAAGTATCCGTTGCACTCTTTTCCTTCGACCGAGCTTTTGTCCCGAAGAGGGTTTTACCGGCAAGGTTTTTAACGAGGCAACACCTATATGCTACCTAAGGCGGATCCAACAAGTCTTCAAGGCTTCTTTCGCTATCAGTCCCGAGCGCCGAAGGACATCCTCTCAGAAGATCATCCGCTCGGAAGAGCCAAGAATTGCCAAATAGGGTCCCAATGGGAAAATGATGTACCGGACCAAACGGTCGAATGAACCGTGTCCGCATAGCCGAGCCCACGATGGCAGAGACACATGTACTAGTGCCAAATAATCAAGGAGTACTTTTGCCAAGCGTATCTCATGCTCCAAAGGAAACCCAGCAATTCATCAAAAGCGTCCCGAATACTCGGAGACTGGCGTCGACAATTCAGCACCCGCATGACCTCAGGGTCGAAACTCCAAACTCGTAAGCCCTCAACGAGGCAGCACAAAAATCACAAAATATCTCCAAAAAAGAAAGAAAGCATCCCGAATACTTGGAGACTGGCGTAAAAAAAACTCAGAAAACGCATGACCTCAAGGTCGGAATCTCCGAGATCGTAAGCCCTCAATAAGACAATTCCGAGTTCACGAGTAATGGCTCCCGATCCAAAACAAACTCGATGACTCGGAGACTGTCGCCAATCATTAAAAAACCCGAGGCCATAAGACCCCGAGCGGGCAAACTCGATCTCGTAAGACCTACATAAGGCGACATCAACAAATTGTAAGAACTCAAGCAAGGCATGAATCATACTTGTACCAAGTATCAACAAACTGTAAGACCTCAAGCAAGGCATGAATCATACTTGTACCAAGTATCAACAAACTGTAAGACCTCAAAGGCATGAAAATTTTGTAAGACCTTACTACAGGCATAGAACTCGATCCCAAAGCGTAGGCTATATATCGCATTTGTAAGATTCCTGAAAGGGCATACCCTCGATATAGATGCCTAAACTACTACACTCGGGACCAAAAAATGGCTTCGGCCAAACACGAATGACCACGGTCATATAGTTGTACCAGCCAAACTAACGCGACTCGGGGACGCCCGACAGTCGCTACAAAATCATAGGCCATTACTTCGAATCTACTTCGAAAAGAACCAGTTAAACAGGCTACCCTCGACAGGCAAAAGAGCTTCAACCATGTCAGCTCCAAATCACAAGGCTTCGAGCTACTCAGCCTACGAGCCAAACCTTCCGAGGTGCTCGAACATCGCCACAAACTACTTGAAATCGAGGTTCTTCCCGAACCGATGATGGGTCAGGCAAAATCATTTCAAAAGCCCTTAACGAGAGGAAAGTAAAGCCTACATTAAAAAGGTCGCTTCAACCCTAAGCGTAAGAGCCATTGTCGCCAGCTTACATGAAAGGTCGCATCGGCCCTAAGCGTAAGAGCCATTGTCGCCAGCTTACATAAAAGGTCGCTTCGACCCTAAGCGTAAGAGCCATTGTCGCCAGCTTACATGAAAGGCCGCATCGGCCCAAAGCGTAAGAGCCATCGTCGCCAGCTCATCTGAAAACATGAGGGTCGAATGAGCTCGAGTCGTAACCCGATTCGGAGACAGAACCCAAAATAGTTAACTACATATGCCTCAGGGCAGAGCGTATGAGCCATTGTCGCCAGCCTAATAAACCGCAGGGGCATTCACATAAAAGATCGCTTCGATCAAAGGCGTAAGAGCCATTGTCGCCAGCCCATGCAAACATAAAAGCTTGAGGGTCAAATGAGCTCGAGTCGAAGCCCGACTCGGAGACTAAACCCAAAACAGTTTAGCAAAAGCATAAAAGCCCTAACGCCAGCTTGCACTAAAGGTCGCATCGACCAAGCACATAAGAGCTCCCGAGCCAGCCTAATGAGCCCTAGGGCCATATCACGAATCCAAGGATTCTCGCCAAACTCTGAGACTAGTTCACCTAGCCGAATGGGAGGCAGTAAGGGGTATGGAAGAGGTAAAGCCCCAAGTTTTCTTTTATATGCATGCGCGAAAAAATACATTCTCCATATACAAAAATGCGCTGGAAATGCTATGTACAAAATGGCAAAATCTACGTCCTACCCCTGGGAGCTACGGTCTACCGGCCTCATCTTCACTCTCCTCGGTGTCGGATATGAGTAACCGAGCATCACACTCGTTCGCCCACGCTCGCGCCAACTCTTCCGAGAGGACAAAACCTCTGGTGCGAATCTCCTCGAGAATCTTTCTTCGAGACTTGCGACGGGCATATTCTTTGATCCTCTCTTCACGATTGAGGACCCTCTTCAAATCAGCTTGAGCATCGGTAGCGTCCTTCAGATAAATCGCCATCTCCTAATCAGCCTTAGTTCGGCTCAATACTGCTCCAGTCCGGGCATCGACAATCTCAACCCTGACTTTCGCAAGCTCGGATTTGAGCTTCATGATCATATCCGCTTGAACTAAAGCATTATCACGAGCTAAGCGGAGTTGAACCTCGTAGGCAGGAACTTTAGCAAAGGCATCCTTCTCCTCTGAAGCCTGAGTCCTAGCCTGAGCTCTTAGTTCATCACAGTCATTCTTGACACGGTCAGCTTCATCCCGAAGACGTTCCAGGGCCTCCATCTTTTTCTACAACTGGGATAAACCAGTGTTAGCCTCAGAAGCCAAAAGGCAGAACGCATACTCGCCCGGGACGGAAAGTTACCTGCTCTATCAAATAGCTCTCGTAATTCGAGCTCCGATACGCCTCATATCGCCAGTACGCCAGCTCGACTTCCTTTTCCTCACAAAGGAGCCTAAGGGATCTATCCTCATCCAGAGCTTTCCAGAGCTCGGCTCCATGACAGAGCACCTTAAACCTAAGCCTATCAAAAGCCTGCAAAAGAAAACTCGATAAGGAAGGGAAGACGCGGAATTCGGAAGGCCTATGTCGAAACTCACCGCAAAATGCAACCGGCGGGCTTCCTCGAAGGCCGAGCACACATCTGTTGATGTAGTCTCCTCAGCCCTGGAAGAATCGCCCCCGTTCGAAGCACGATCGCTCGAAGAGGCCATCTTTCCAAAACTAGAAAATTCGGGCGCGGCAGGCTCAGACGATGTTTCATCTAGAAGACGCGACTCCATATTGCCTTGCTCTGAGCGCCATCGCCCTGCAAGGGCATGTCCCACTTATTGTTATCATCCTTTATCCCGGGAACTGGCAACCCCTCCCCCTTTCCGGAGGAGAACGACCTCGCCTCTAAAGGCTCTCCGACACCTACGGCAGTAAGATTAATACGTAAAAAAGAAAAAATGTCTCTCCAAACGAACAAGGAAAGGAAAAGGTGGCACGAAAACACACCGTGGTGTTTTGCTTCCCATCTGCCCCGGGACACAGCTCGCCACCTACGCTCGTCACAAGTCGAGCGGATCGCAAGCTTCCGGACCCAACTGGGCAGATTAGGAACGTCGCCCGGCGCCCACGAAATCGCTACAGAAAAGGAGGTAACATGGTTATGAAACTAGCTTTCGCCATAAGCGAATTTGAGAAGGCGCGGGATGCTCCACTTACGTGTATTGTTCCATTCCTCGGGGAATGGCATAAGTTCCACGGGGATAACATCAGCCGTCCGTACTCGGACGAACCGGCTAATCCATTCCCGATCTCCATCTTCCTCCTCATCAACAACGAAAGGCGTGGACGAACGGCACCGCAAGGTTAGCAGACCTCGGTGGTAAAAGGGCCGGTACAGCCGACGAGATGGCTGAGCGTGAATTCAAGCCCCGCCTTCTCCGCAATAAACCTCATCATCAACACTATTCGCCAAAATGACGGGTGTATCTGCGCTAAGGTAACCCGATACTTCAAACAGAAGTCGAGCACAACCCTGTCGAGAGGTCCCAGTGTGAAAGGGTACGTATACACGTTCGGGAATCCATCAACATGATCCGAGATGCCCTCATCCGGGGAAAGAGTCTGTATCACCACTCTCCCCCCCCCCATCCGCAGTCTCTCCTCACTAACTCAAGGTGCCCCTCTCCTATCGAAGAAAATAATCTTCAAAGAAGACTCTATTTGATTCTGAGCATCGGGAGCGGGACTCTCCCCTCTCTGCCGAACAGGCCCCGATGTAACGGTCATGGCTACGGCAAAACTAGAGGAACTGAAGAAGGAATCTGCACAAATACTTTGGCGCTAGAGGTGATGAGGGGCTCAACACCGAAATAGGGGGATAACTATCTAAAATGAGGAGACCCCTAAAAGAACGGAAGCAACCCTATATATATGTGGGGAAATAGCAATGGTCCAAGTTAGGCCCCGGGAGGCCAATGACCTCGACGCAAGTCCCGAGGTGGTAACCGACCTCGAGGACCTCCATCAAAAGAAGTTAGTCTTTAAGAAGCCAACGGTGTCATCTCTAGTTCCGAGGTGGTACCCGACCTCGAGGACCTCCATCGAAAGAAGTTAGGCTTTAAGAAGCCAACGGTGTCATCTCTAGTTCCGAGGTGGTACCCGACCTCGAGGACCTCTATCGAAAGAAGTTAGGCTTTAAGAAGCCAGCGGCGTCATCTCCAGTCCCGAGGTGGTACCCGACCTCGAGGACCTCCATCAAAAGAAGTTAGGCTTTAAGAAGCCAGCGGTACCATCTCCAGTCTCAAGATGATATCCGATCTCGAAGGGTCCTCTCAAGAAGAGTAACAAGCACTTCGAGCTCCGCCCATAAAGGCTCGACCCCAGGACATTGCCTAAATCTGGGCAACCCCTCATCTGGGATCTATCTACAACGCCTTAAAAGATTAGCTACATCAAACTCAAAACAAGTTTCCATGTGCCCAAAGCTAACCCGCACTCAGAGACCGTTCTCAAAGGTTTCAAGGCTCGAGGTATTATTTTCGTGTGACCCAAAGTGTAGGTCCCGACGGCCCGAGTCTATCGGACCAATTCAAGCCTGGTCCGAGGAACAACGGAGGTGCCGTTTCTATCGACCAAAGGCCAGAAAGAATACTCGCACCCGAGTCAGATATTGACAATAGTCAGCAGAGGCATACAACCAGAGTCTCCACAAGTGTTAAAGAAAATGGCAAACATCAAAGACGAAAGTCGAGAAAAAATTCTTATATTCATAAACGTTTGATTACAACAGCCTGCAAGGGGTCCTTACGTATGATTACAAAAGCCCACAAGGGGTTCTTGCACAGAAACAAAGAGGCAAAAGGGGATACATGAAGTAAAAGCCTAAAACCTAGTCTACCCTCGAAGGTCCATCTCAGGTAGCAGCATCCCCGAGCGCCGCCTCCTCGAACTTGCATCCTCGAAGGTGATACCTTCGACCGCTACCTCCTCTAGGTTCCCAGCTCGATCCCTCGAAATAATATCTCCGAGGGAGAAGATGAAGAAGAGGAAAGGGGGAGGACACAGAAGAGGTAGAAAAAAGAGACATAACCCGCCGAAGCAAAAGGTTGAAGATTCGGCGAGCCCCAGCCTCGACGGCCGGTTGTGCCATTTTATCCGTTGGGAAAAAACCCAAGGAATGAAGTGCCACACCAGGCCAGGGTAGGAGAGTGACAGTGGTGTATAGTCCGAACGCTCTCCCGAGCAGCGGTGTAGAGTCCGAACGCCTTTCTAGATCGGAAGAAGCCGACCACCATTGTCTCATCACCTCGAGCCAATAATGACAGTAGTAGCAGTCGTAAAAACAACAACAACAACGACAAAACAGTGTGATCCTGCTCGACAAAGGGAAGCTCAGGCAGGAGGCCACCACACAACTGATGAGAATGCTATCATACAACCTTAAGGCCGTGAACCCCAAACATGGTGATTAACAATAAAGGAAGATGGTGAGAAGAAAGGAGTGAACGAATGGAGAAGGGAACTTGAATAAAGAGATCGGAACGCCCCCATTTATAGGGGGTAATGACATGGCCATCGATGCCTTTGAAAGACGGATCGGCAGACGCAATCAATGCGTTCTTGAATACTGAATCGACGGCGGTACTGTCACTTTGAAGAACGGGAATCGACAGTGCATTGAATGGTGCCGAAAAGACAAGTCCATGGGATGTCCCGGTTATCGTGAAGGCTCACGTCATAGGTTGCGTCACCGGTATGACGTCGTCACGGGGAACCCGAAGAGTTGGACATCAAAATCATTTCCTATCGCTTCGTTCTAGGAAACACGAGACTATCTGTATACGGCAAAATCGGAGGGTCCAATTTTCCTTTATTGAGGCATTTAAGAGGGTCACCTCGAAGCCTCGAGGCTGCAAAGATGCACTCGAATCTCCTTCCTCGGATCTCGTCGACACCCGGCCTGAAGGGAATATCGACCGAGGATAGAGTAAAAAATGGGGAGTTCCCAAGACACACGGCTAAGTCTGACAAAGCCTAGCCGGCCTACTCCTTCCTCGGAGCTCGTCGACACCCGGCCTGAAGAAAATATCTTCATACTTGTTCTTCATTTATTGTTTATCATTGGCCATAAAGAGCCTCCTTTAATTATATCATGACTGTTAGCCCTTCCCCGACTGCCCCTAATAACTCGAGCCCGAGCCCGGGAATCGATCTCGAGGCCTCAAACCGACTAGCTCGAGTCCTTGAACAGCTAACTCATCGGTTCTATTATAGCTCTATTTTAGCTCGCATTTCGCCTTTAAACTTCATACACATAGCATCAACTGCTTAACAACTAGCATAAAAATAGATCACGTATTTTTAGAGTCCCATCAACAAATTTAATTGTTATTATCATTTTCACGGTAAACAACTTCCCACAAGTTAAAACAATTACCAAATAGCCCAAACAACATAAAAAATAATCATACTAAGCCTCCCAAAATAGTCCTCCAACCAACAACATTACTAACAAGCCTTTTGATAGATATCTCACAAGTTCTAGCTTCAACGACTTAGCCTTAACTTGGATAATCTTAAATACATGTAGGGTAATAGGTTCCTTACCTTTAAATAGAAAGAACAACTCCAACTTGAACTTAATTGACCCCGAAATATCCCTCCAATGCTGCCACAAGAACAAGGAAGCGAAACTAGCAATCAATTATGATTTTTCGGCACTAGAATCACATTAGAAGACTTGAAATAACCTAGGGTTGATATTAAAAACTTGAGGAGTATTTACAGAACATAAACCACTTAAAACAACCTCCCACACGAGCTGGAATAGTACAAAAATCAGCAACAACAAGAAGAATAAGAAACTTACTAGCACCACGGGATTCCTGACGCTTGATTTGTGTTATTTGCCCTTTGTTTGGGTCTTGGATCACGAGAGAACCTTGAGAGAGTGTTTTAGGGTTCTAAGGTCTGAATATACTGAAAAATAATGACTTAAAACGAGGTTGAGGCGTCTAGGTAAACTTTTTTATTTTTATGATTAGATTTTTTAGGAGTAATGAAAGAGGGAGAAGAAAAACCTTTGTGACTTGTTTGACATTAGCATATTTAGGACTGAGCTTGAGTAGTACTTTCCTCTGAGTGCTTGAGTAATAAATAATATAGCAGACTTTCTGACACCTAAGCTCAGGGTTGTGACTCGGTATATAGCTTATTCTTATTTTGTTGTTCGCTATGATCATGTATGTCTTAGAGTAGAATTGATCCATCTTGATTGATACTTGTGCCATGTGGGGGTGAGGATTTCTTACATATATTTCATGTTTTGCATCTTAGTCTAGAACTTGCCCTTCATGTTATTGAAGCAAAATAAAAGTGTTGCTTTGTTTAGAAGATGATAATAGGCTTTCTTTGATATGTCTTATGAATTTTAGCCTTTTCAGATATTGTACCACTATTTAGCCCTTTGAGTTTGTAGCCTTTTGTTTAGAAGCCGTATTTTTGCCTTGATTCTTTGGTTGAATCTGTAGATTTTGCACCCTGCTTCCTTGAGCATTTTTGTTTAGACTGTGATATTAATTGATAAATTTGAAAGAAGGGATGATTAAGTGAAAAATGGTGAGCAACGATATCTAAAAAGTGATAAAAAGGCCCTCTTGAAAAGAATGTGACATGAAAAAAAAAGAATGAAAAAAATTGCATTGAAAAAAAATGATTAAGACGTTCTTAATTTGAGGGAAATACTTATGAAACAATGGATGAAGAGAGGATTGAAAAATAGATTAAGAGATGAAAATAATGGGTAATAAAGTCTAAAAATGCAAAGTTCTTGGGGAAGTTTAAGTCATAATTATATAGTTCTCCTACTCGTCCCCTAGCCAATATTACAACCTGTTAAAGTCCTATTTGATTCTACTCGAGCATAATTAATTAGTAGAAATGTACATAATGGGCAAGGCTATGGTTCTTTGTGCATACATGTGAATTTGTTTGTGAGTGCTAGAGTAGTTTTTTTGATGCTAAGTCGTTAAATTATATTCATTATTTGATTTGAGTATATGAACTATTTATTCTTGTTCTGTTGAGCCGAGGGTCTCATGGAAACAGCCTCTCTACCCTTCCGGGGTAGGGGTAAGGTCTGCGTACATCCTACCCTCCCCAGACCCGACAGTGGGATTTCACTGGGTATGTTGTTGTTGTTGTTGAACTATTTATTCTTATGAGGGCACTTGTTTCATGATAGATAGGTGATGTTATTAGATTTATTTGACAGAGTTGGTGAGTGAGCTTAAATTTGGTGAGTTAGAGTCCCTCTTTGAAGTCAGGAGATTAGACGATTGTTGTTTGTTTTTCACATGTACATCTTGCACGTTGATCATGAAGTGTATATCTGATAGTTTGAGTTGCTATATGGCCTAATTGTTAGTATTAACCGAAGTGATGGTATTTCTAAGCTCGCTTTATTGAGAGTGATTTTAGTGCTTACTCGAGGACGAGTAAGAGTTTAATTGTTGGGGTGCTATTGTTCGGTCAAAAGTGCATATATTTAACCATTGTTGCCTCACATTCTAGTACTTTTTATTATCTTTTGAGTATTAATTATATTACTTTATGCTTAATATTATATTTTAACTATATAGGAATAAAGCATTGTGAAAATGAAGAGATTTGGAGTAAAATTGAATAAAATGAGGAAGAAAAAAAAGAGAAAAATAAACGAAGAAGAAAAAGGGGGGACACCCTTAGGTGTTCCCCCCCCCCCCCCAAAGTTTGAAGAAAAGAAAGAAAGAGAAATACAATTTAAGGCAAATAGTGAAAGAAGGCAAAAAAACGTACCTGGCATATGTAGGATTCAAATTGCAAAGCTCACAGCTTCAGGCGCTAGGCCAGCGCCTCGCGCTGGTCTGGACGATGTGTTGCTGGTTTTCCTATTTTGCCCGCGACAATGTTATTTTGGCCCTACAGGTCCCAACTCGTATAAAAGGGGTCCTAAACCTAAGTTTGAGGGGATGTAACATATATTTGGGAGGAAAACACGCCACTTCGGAGCGGAGAACACAAACCACGCTTGGAAAAGGCTTCTAACTAGTTTTTCTTCTCTTCTCTTCCTTTAATTCGCAGTTTATTAGTTCTAGAGTTGTGGAGTGCTACATGAACGTTATAGTTTGAAGCTTGATTTTTTTTTAATTAATTTATCATTTTGGTTTATATATTTTATCTTGCGCTTAATTATTTGATTGCTTGATCACCAATTGAATACTATCTACAAACCTGAGATTGAACTCGGGAGAAGGAATTCTAGATTGCATATAGGATTGAGTAGAGCAAGATCTTGAACCTAAGTATCGGGAACAGATTTGCGGTTAGGGTAGGGATATACCTAATCACCTTTGTTGATTATTATACATGAATTACTAATACGTTCTTGTTAATCCTAATTCCATAGGAATATAGGCCTTAGGTTAGCACGAATAGACGAGTAGTACTTTGGGAGAATACTACGAGTAATATTAACCTTGTCAATCAATAAACCAGATAAATTAATTAGACAATTTAAGTGGAAAACTCAATGGTATTGTTAGTAACCCATAACTCCGGAATATTCTTCTCCCATTGAATGTGTCTCTAAGATTGTAGACTTATTTCCTTTAATCACTTAGTTTACTACTCTAGATTAGTTTTAGTTAAATATTCATAATTTTGAAAATCGCTTGAATAGATTAATTGTCTTAGTTTGATTTAGTAAATAGTTAATCACAAGTCCCTATGGGTATGAAATCTGGACTTATAATCCTATATTACTTGCACGACCACGTATATTTGCGTATGCTTTTGGGAGCAACAAGTTTTTGCCGCCGTTGCCCAGAGCAACATGTGCAACCCAAGACGATACACTAGGCCTGATGGACCCCTTATCAAGTAGCTGTTGACGTTGAACATTCAAGTCTCTCAACTCAACTGGAGCCATACTGTATGGAGGGATAGAGATAGGTTGAGTTCCTGGCACTAAATCAATACTGAACTCCATCTCTCTCTGGTCGGAGGTAGCCCGGGTAAATCTTCTAAAACACATCAGCAAATTCTCAAACCAGTGGAAAACTATCAATAATGACATTAAGCGCTTAGGTATCATGAACGGTATTAATAACACCCAAACATCCGTTATTAATCACTCAACATGCTTTTACATAAGATATTATCTTCCCCCAAGTTAGAGGAATTATGCCTTTACATACTAAACAAGGTTCTCCAGGAAAATCAAAATGTATAAGCGTAGCATGGTAATCAACATGAAGCATAACATGATGCCAACATCCATACCCATAATCACATTGAAGTCAAAATGGTGTTCTTGCCTTGAACAAATATCACAAGTCTCTATAAATTTTATCCACATATATAGTCTCCCCCACTGGAGTCACTTGTCACGACCCAAAATCTCAAGCAATCGGGGTCGTGATAGCGCCTAACACCGCTTGCTAGGCAAGCCAACACACAACAGAAAAATATGAAAGAACTGCAATAAAGGACTAACAACAGGATAATAACATAGCGTAAAAACAATTTGGAGATAAACATAGTAAGTCTAAAAGCAACATCTAACGCAAACCATCCCAAGATGTGGAGTCACAAGTACGTGAGCTTCTAGAGTTTACTACATACAATGTTTTGAAGGAAATACAATAATGTCCGATAAATGGAAACAATACAATGGAAGTAAGAAGATGCCTCAAGGTTTGCGAACGGATTGAAGCTCTACCTCAAATCACCTGCCCGGTATCTGCTAAGCACTTATCGGGACTCTGCTGGTATCAATATCTGGATCTGTACTAGAAGTGCAGAAGTATAGTATGAGTACAATCGATTCAATATACTCAGTAAGTGTCGAGCCTAACCCCGACGAGATAGTGACAAGGCTAATACAAGACACCTACAATGAACATGTGCAACTATATAACAAGAAGTAAGAAAATACATATAAAGTGTCAAATATAACAACGAGATAATGACAACGGAAAAGTGGAGTAAATGGAGCATAAAACGGAAACATAAACGTAAAGTATCAATGAGTAAGCTTCTTTCAAAAGTAAATAACGAAACCACAAAGCGAATTCCACATTCCAAATATCAATGTAAAGAGCAATGAAATCAACAAAATTGCACGGCATCACCATTCGTGCTTTTACTCTTATCCTCACATTATAATGTAAAAACAATTACACGACATCACCCTTCGTGCTTTTACTCTCATCCTCATATTATAAAATAATAACAAGCACAGAAACACCCTTTGTGCATATCCTCACGTTCACTAAAGCAATAACATGAATATGCAAATAAGGCACGGAAACACCCTTCGTGCACAATCACTCTTCCTCACAAGCACGACAACACCCTTCGTCCATTTCACTCTTACTCACATGCACGACAACACCATTCGTGCATTTCACTCTTCCTCATTAAGAAATCACATACAACACATTTCCAAGCAAGGTGGGAAGCAAATTTAAATGCAACAACAGTATTTGAACGCAACTCGTTATATGAGAATCTTTCAACAATTAGTACCAATAACCAATCAACAATTCAACGATCTCAACACCCAATATCACAATAATCTCAACATAAGAAATAACATGAATACGAGTAATTAAAGAATTAAACAATCTATCTAAAGCATGAAAGACATAATACACAAAATAACATGGCACAACTAAGGTTTCTACCCGCATGCTTATCCCATGGCTAATGCATATACACTCGTCACCTTGCGTATACGCTGCCCCCAACACATAAATCACATAACAAATAGACTCAATTCTACCTTATTTCCCTCAAATCAAGTATAACCAAGAGACTTACCTTTTTCGGAACACAATCAACAATCCAATACGACTTTTCCTTTAGAACAAGCCTCCAAACCAATTAAATTTAGTCGAATATTATTCAAATAAGTCAAAACAAGATTTAGAGACTACCACCAAATGAAAAAAGGTTCAATCTTTAACATATTTGAAAAAGTCAACAAAATTTAACCCAAGCCCACGTGGTCAAAATTCAAAATTAAGACCAAATCCCGATTACCCATTCACCCTCGAGCCCGGATATGTGATTTATTTCGAAAATCGACCTCAATTTGAGGTCTAAATCTCAATTTTATAAAATTCCTAAATTCTAACCAAAACTCCCAATTTCTGCTTTGAAATTCTTAGATTTGATGATGAAATTTATGAAAAAGGAAATTGAATAAAAATAAGTTAAGATTACAAACCTATGAAGTTGGAAAGAAATTGCTCTCCAAAAATCGCCTCTGTGGAGTCTAGGGTTCAAAAATAGTGTAAAATGAGCTAAGTCCCAAAATCCCCACATTTTACCCAGCCGAGCCACTTAGTTATCGCAAATGCGAAAAACCTTCGCATTTGTGAAGGTATCCTTCCTCGCAAATACGGACTAAGCTTCGCATTTGTGAAACTGCCCAGCTACTAGCTTGTGTCCCAAATGCGACTTATATGCCGCAAATGCGACTAATATGCTGCAAATGCAATCCCCTCCATGTTCGCAAATTCGACAGACTCTCTGCAAAAGTGAAGATCCCAGCTCCCAGTCCCCCTTCGCGATTGTGAGCCTGACTTCGCAAAAACGAAGCTCGCATTTGTGACTAGGTCATTTGCGATGACCTGTTCGCAAATGCGAGACTTGCAGACCATGCACACTAGTAGTCCTGTTAAGCCAAAAATCAGTCCGCAACATATCTAAAACTCACTCGAGCCCCTCGAGCCCCTCGAGCTCCAATGTGGACATCCATATAAGTGTAATAACATCATACAAACTCGCTCGTAAGCTCAAATAATCAAAATAACACCAAATATCAAGAATTGATCATCAAATCTCAAGATTTTTAAAGTCTAAACCCTATTTTTCAAAATTTCACATAATGTACCAAAACGGACTTAGGTCACCCCGGACCCCAACCAAACATGCGTACAAAGTCCAAAATCATCATAGAAACCTACCAGAATCGTCTAAACATTGATCCGAGGTCGTTTACCAAGAACGTTGACCATGGTCAGCTCTAGCCACATTTAAAGTCCAAAAATCACATTTTCTTTAATTATTTCATATATGAACTTTTCGAAAATCGACATGAACTATGCACGCAGGTCATAAATCATCAAATTGAGCTATGTAATATGTCGAAACACAGAAAAGGGAGATAGTACTCAAAATGACCTATCGGGTCGTTGCATTCTCCATCTCTAAAAGAAACGTTCGTCCTTGAATGGACATAGAAATGTAGCTGGACTGACAAAAAGGTGCAAGTAGCTACTCCTCATATCGGACTCGGAATCCCAAGTAGCCTCCTCAATCGACTGACATCTCCAACGCACCTTTATAGAAAGAATACTCTTAGATCTCAGCTTCTGTCTAGAATAGCCACCGGCTCTTCCTCATAGGTCAAATTCTCATCAAGGTGCACCATGCTGAAGTCTAAAACATGTGACCTATCCTCGTAGTACTTCCGAAGCATGGAGATGTGAAATACCGGGTGTACCGCTGCTAGGATAGGATGCAAGGAAAGCCTATTAGCAACCTCCCCAACTCTTTCCAAGTTCTCAAATGGAAACCTCGGACTCAACTTGACCTTCTTCCTTAATTGTATCACACCCTTCATAGGCGACACTCAGAGAAGAACTTTTTAACCTTCCATGTAAGCCACAACATCTCGAACCTTCCGGTCCACATAACTCTTTTGCCTAGACTTAGCTATACGAAGCCGCTCCTGAATCACTTTCACCTTCTCCAAAGCATCACGAACCAAATCTGTGCCCGACAATCTAGCCTCACTGGCTCAAACCAATAAATCGGAGAATGAAATCAACTACCATATAAGCCCTCATACGTAGTCATCTGGATGCTCGACTAATAGCTGTTCTTGTAGGCGAACTCCGCTAGAGGTAAAAACTGGTCCCACTGACCCCCGAAATTCATAGAGCATGCCCGCAACATATCCTCAAAAATCTGAATAGTTTGCTCGGGCTGTCTGTCCGTTTGAGGATGAAACGCGATACTCAGCTCGACCCACTTGCCCAACTCATGCTGCACGACTCTCCAAAAGTGTGACGTGAAATGCGTGCCCCAGTTTAAAGTAATAGAAGTGGGCACATCGTGCAGGCGGATAATCTCCCGGATGTAAATCTGAGCCAACCGTTATGAAGAATAACATGTCACCATCGGAATAAAGTGTGCAGACTTAGTCAACCGGTCCCCAATACTCGGGGTCTGTGGTAAGCCTACCACAAAGTCCATAGTGATGCACTCCCATTTTCACTCCGATATCACCAACTTCTGAGTAAACCCACCCTGTTTCTAATGTTCATACTTCACCTGTTGACAATTCTAACACTGAGAGACGTGTCCAACAATGTCTTTCTTCATCTTCTGCCACCAATAATGTTGCTTCAACTCACGATACATCTTCGTGATACCTGGGTGAATGGAATATCAAGAACTGTGAGCCTCCTCAAGGATCAACTCTCTCAACCCATCAACATTCGGAACATAAATCCTGCCATGAATTCACATAACACCATCATCCCCAACCACAACCTTGTTAGCACCACCCCGCTACACTGTGTCTTTCAATACCAACAAGTGAGGATCATCAAACTGGCGAGCCTTGATACGCTCCAACAACGATGACTGTGCCACAACACAAGCAACAACCCTACTAGGCTCCGAAACATCCAACCTCATGAATTTGTTAGCCAAAGCCTGAACATCCATGGTTAATGTCCTCTCCACTGCCGGTAAAAATGCCAAACTTCCCATGCTCTCCGCGTTCCTACTCAAGGAAACGGCCACAATATTGGCCTTCCATGAATGATATAATATGGTGATATCATAGTCTTTCAATAATTCTAACCATCTCTGCTACCTCAAATTAGTTTCTTCTTCTTGAACAGATGTTGGAGACTCTGATGATCGGTGTAGACCTTGCATGGAACGCCGTATAAATAGTGCCTCCAAATCTTGAGCGCATGTACAATGGCTGCTAACTCCGAATCATGCACATGGTAATTCTTCTCATGGACCTTTAACTGACGAGATGTCTAGGCAATCACCCTACCATCCTGCATCACTACCGCGCCAAGTCCAATGTGCGATGCGTCACAATACATAGTGTAAGACCCTGAACCTGTAGGCAACACTAATACGGGGGCTGTAGTCAAGGCAGTCTTGAGCTTTTGAAAGCTCTCCTCACTCTCGCCGGACCATCTGAATAGAGCACCTTTCTGAGTCAACTTGGTTAATGGGGATGAGATAGATGAAAACCCCTCCACGAACCGTCGATAGTAACCCGCCAAACCTAAGAAGCTCCGAATCTCTATGACTGATGTAGGTCTAGGCCAGTTCTGAACTGCCTCAATCTTCTTAGGATACACATTGATACCCTCGAAAGACACAACATGGCCCAAAAGGAAATTGAGTCTAACTAGAACCCACACTTTGAAAACTTAGCATATAATTGAAGATGCTTCGAATTCAGAAGAATAATCAGTAGGTACTTCTCATGCTCCTCTCTACTACGAGAGTAAACCAGAATATCATCAATGAAGACAATCACAAAGGAATCCAAATAAGGCTTGAACACTCGGTTTATCAAATCCATGACTGGAGCATTAGGTAAGCCAAATGATATCACTAAGAACTCATAATGACCATATCGAGTCCTAAAAGCTGTCTTAGGGACATCCGTTGCCCTAATCTTCACCTGATAGTAGCCAGATCTCAAGTCAATCTTGGAAAGCACCTTGGCACCGTGAAGCTGGTCAAATAAATCATCATTCCTAGACAAAATATACTTGTTCTTCATAGTAATTTTATTCAACTGCTGATAGTAAATGCACATCCTCATCGATCCATCCTTTTTCTTAACAAAACCGACACACCCCAAGGTAATAAACTAGGTGTAATGAATCCTTTGTCAAGCAGATCCTGCAATCGATCCTTCAATTCTTTTAACTCAGTTGGAGCCATACGGTATAATAGAATAAAAATAGGCTGAGTGCGGGAGCTAAATCAATGCAAAATTTGATATCCCTATCGGGTGGCATACCCGTGAAATCTATAGGAAATACCTCCGAAAAGTCACTCACAACCGGTACCGAATCCATAGAAGGAACCTTCGCACTAGAATCACATATCTAAGCCAAATACGCCATACACCCCTTCTCGACCATACGTCGAGCCTTCAAATGTGAAATCACCCTGCTAGTGGAGTGACCGCGGTTCCTTCTCCACTCTAATCTAAGCAACCCCGGCATGGTTAAGGTCACAGTCTTGGCATGACAATCCAAGATAGCATGATTCAGGGACAACTAATCCATACCAAGAATGACCTCAAAATCCACCATATTCAACAATAAAAGATCAACTATTGTATAAAATCCGTTAATAGTTACAACACAAGACCTATACACCGATCAACTACTATAAAACCTCTAACCGGTGTAGACTTAGAAAAAGGAACATCAAAAGAATCACGAGACATAAATGCAAAGAAAAATATGAAGACACATAAGAATATGTAGAACCAGGATCAAATAACACAGAAGCATCTCTATGACAACCTGATATAATACCTGTAATAACTGCATTAAATGACTCCGCCTCAAGTCTAGCCGAAAATGCATAATAATGGGGCTGAGCTCCACCAATAAGCCTTCCACCTCTATGATGACCTCTCATTGACTAACCTCCACCTCTAACTAACTGGCCTCTACCTCGGGCTACCTGACCCCTGCCTCTTGCTGGCTGTGTGGGTGGTGGAGCCATCAGTGTCGGAGCCATGGCACGAGTACCCTGCTGTGGCATACTGCTCTGTGACATGGGGCAAAACTTCGCGACGTGCCTCAGATTCCCACATGTATAACAAGCCCTCAGCTGATGTGACTATTGACCCTGGAGATTTTCTATTGACCTGAATAACCACATTGGTAACTCTATATCAAAGGTGCACTAACCAGAGCTGGAGGTGCACTGCATGGTAGCTGCTTAGGACGAGATCCATAAGCACTATGGTTGCTTGAAGTACCATGTGTGACCTGTAGGGCTGACTGAACCGTCCTGACAGAATGGCCTCTACCGAAAGAACCCCTGCCTCCCAACGAGGCACAACTGAATCCTCCAAAATGATGGGGCCTCTTGTTAGAGGTCGCCTCTCTCGCCTGGCCTCTAATGCGCTCGATCTTCCTGTCGATCTCCACTTCTCGAGTAAAGGAATTCTCAGACTCGGTCTCTCTAGTCATCTAAAGTGTGATGCTATATGTAAGACCTTCGGTGAGCCTCCGTACCTTCTCCCTCTCTGTAGGGATCAGGATAGCTGCATGACGTGACAAATCCACAAATCTAGTCTCATATTGAGTAATGATCATGCTATCCTACTGAAGGTAATTGAACTGACTGTGCAACTCCTCTCTATGAATAAAAGGGATAAACTTCTCCAAGAACAACTACAAAAACTGAGCCCACGTGAGAGGAGGTGATCCCGCTGGCATGCCGTGCACATACACCTGTCCCAATCTTTTGGCAGAACCATGCATCTGAAATACTATGAAATCAACTCCATTGGACTCCACTATATCCGTGTTGCACAAAATCTCATGGCAATGGTCCAAGAAGTCCTGGGGGTCCTCAGAAGGTGTACCACTAAAGAGAGGGGGATATAACTTGGTGAACTTGTCCAATCTCTTCAGCTCATCAACTAACATCGCGGGTATCTCCCTGGGCTGTGTAGCAACAACAGGCTGAAGTGCCTCAACCGGTAGAACTTCCGGGGTCTAATAACCATAAGCCATCTACTCTGGAGTGTGAGTGGCAGGAATCTAAACTCCTCCCCTGGCCTGAGAAAAGGCTGGTGCCTTAGAAAACATACCGACCTGAGCCATACTTTCCATGAGACCTACCATGCGGACTAAGCATCCTGAAGCATTGGGATAACAATGAACCCCTCTGGTACTTGAGTCGGTCCTACTGGCTTAATCTTATCTGGAACCTTGTAATCTTATTCTATTTAAGGCTCGACAATAGGTGCTACTACACGTGCTCAAGACTGATCTCTACCTCTACCTCGGCCTCTGCCCTTGCCCTGGCCCTACCCTTGGTAATGGCTATAACCTGGGGCTTTAGCTCCTGATCTGCTACCGACGAAGCTCGTGTTCTCACCATCTCTGAGAGATTAAGGGAAGAAAGGTTCAAACTTAATGATGGAACAAAGTCGCACGATAGAGAAAGAAAGATAGTAACATTTCCTAAAGCCTTATAACCTTTAGAAGATAAGTACAGATATCTCTTTACCGATCCTCGATACTCTACTATGCTTGCTCATGACTCGTGAGACCTATGCAATCTAGGGTTCTGATACCAACTTGTCACGACCCAAAATCCCGACCAATCGGGGTCGTGATGGCGCCTAACACTGCTTGCTAGGCAAGCCAACACACAACAAAAAAATATGAAAGAACTCCAATAAAGGACTAACAACAGGAAAATAACATAGCGTAAAAATAATTCGGAGATAAACATAATAAGTTTAAAATCAATACCTAATGCAAACCATCAGAAGATGTGGAGTCGCAAGTACATGAGCTTCTAGAGTTTACTACATACGCCGTTTCGAAGGAAATACAATACTCTGCGAAAAGTAGAAACATTATAATGGAAGATGACTCAAAGCCTGCGAATGGAGTGCAACTCTACCTTGAATCACCTTTCCGGTATCTACTAAGCACCTCTTGGGACTCTGCTGGTACCGATATCAGGATCTGCACAAGAAGTGCAGAAGTGTAGTATGAGTATAAGCGACCCAATATACTCAGTAAGTATCGAGCCTAACCCCGACAAGGTAGTGACAAGGCTAAGACAAGACACCTACAATGAACCTGTACAGTTATATAAAAGAAGTAACAAAATAGCAAATAGAGTATCAAATATAACAACAGGATAACGACAAAGGAAAGGGGTTAACAATTACACGAGTAAAGGGAGCATAAAATAGAAACATAATGTAAAGTATCACTGAGTAAGCTTCTTTCAAAAAGTAAATAACAAAACCGCAAAGTCAAGTTCACATACCAAATAACAAAGTAAAGAGCAATAAAATCAACAAAATTACACGGATCACCGCTCGTGCTTTTACTCTTATCCTCACATTATAATGTAAAAACAATTGCATGGAATCACCCTCCGTGCTTTTACTCTCATTCTCATATCATAAAATAATAACAAGCACGAAAACACCATTGGTGCATATCCTCACGTTCACTCAAGCAATAATATCAATATGTAAATAAGGTACGGAAACACCCTTCGTGCACAATCAGGCTTCCGTTCAATCACGTCAACACCCTTCGTGCATTTCACTCTTCCTCTTAAACATGGCAACACCCTTCGTGCATTTCAATCTTCCTTACCAAGCAATCACATATAATACATTAGCAAGCAAGGTAGGACGCAAATTCAACATCTACAAAACATAACTCGTCATACGAGAATCTTTCAACAATTAGTACCAACAAACCAATCAACAATTCAACAATCTCAATACCCAATATCAAAATAATCTCAACATAAGAAATAACACGAATACGAGTAATTAAAGAATTAAACAATCTATCTAAAGCATGAAAAACATAATACACAAAAATAACATGGCACAAGTAAGGCTAATTCTACCCGCATGCTTATCCCATGACCAGCCCATATACACTCATCACCTTGCATATACGCCGCCCCAACATATAGGTCACATAGCAAATAGATTCTATTCTACCTTATTTCATCAATCAAGGCCAAGACACTTACCTCTTATCGGAACACAATCAACAATCCAACATGGATTTTCCTTTAGAACAAGCATCCAAACCAACCGAATCTAGTCAAATATTATGCAAACAAGTCAAAATAAGCTTTAGAAACTACCCTCGAATGAAAAAGGTTCAATCCTTAACATAATTGAAAAAGTCAAAAAAGTCAACCCGGGCCCCTATGGTCGAAATCTGAAATTAAGATCAAATTCTGACTCCCCATTCACCCCTGAGCCCAGATATGTGATTTGTTTTGAAATCCAGCCTCAAATTGAGGTCTAAATCTTAGTTTTACAAAATCCCTAAATTCAACCAAAAACCCCCAATTTCTACTTTTAAATTTTTAGATTTGACGATGAAATTCATGAAAAAGTATTGAAAATTGAACAAAACAAGTTAAGATTACTAACCTATGAAGTTGGGAAGAAATTGCTCTCTAGAAGTCTCCTCTATGGAGTCTAGGGTTCAAAAATGGTGTAACATGAGCTAAGTCCCGAAATTCTCACATTTTACCCAATTACCGATATTGCATTTGCGGAGTCTTGTTCGCAACTGCGATGTTCGCAAAAGCGAACCACTATTCGCAAAAGTGAACAGTGTCTGAGCGACTCGGTTATCGTAAATGCGAGAAAACCTTTGTATTTACGAAGGTCCCCTTCCTAACTAAGTTTTGCATTTGCAAAACTGCCCAGTTACAAGTCCTTTCCGCAAATGCGACTGATATGCCGCAAATGCGATCCCCTCCATGTTCACAAATTCAACAGGCTCTTTGCAAAAGCGAAGATCCCAGCTCTCCGTCTCCCTTCACAAATATGAACCTGACTTCGCAAAAGTGAAGCTCGTATTTGTGAACAGGTCAGTGCAAAGGCGAGACTTGCTGACAATGCACACCAGTAGTCTCATCAGTCTGCAACACATCCAAAACTCACCTGAGCCCTCGGACTCTAATATGGACATCCACACAAGTGCAGTAATATCATACAATCTCGCTTGCAAGCTCAAATTATCAAAGTAATATCAAATATCTAAAATTGATCATCAAAACTCAAGATTTTCAAAGTTTAAACTCAATTTTCTAATTTTTCACATAATGTGCAAAAATGTCCTTGAGTCACCCCGGACACCAACCAAACATGTGTACAAGTCCAAAACATCATACGAACCTACCGGAATCGTCAAAACACCGATCCGAGGTCGTTTACTAAGAAAGTTGACCGTGGTCAACTCTAGTCACATTTAAAGTCCTACAAATCTCATTTTCTTTAAAATTTCACATATTAACTTTCCAGAAATCGACACGGATGTCAGGACCCAAATCCCACCATAGGGGTCGTGATGGCACCTAGTCTCTAAAACTAGGTAAGCCGATCACTTATCAATTTCTTTTAATCAACAAAGATATGATAAAATGAAGAAGAGTTTAATATAAATGGGTAAATAAAGGTGATATAAGTCAACACGGCGAAAATCACATTATATTCCCAGAACTAGGTAGTACAGAGTCACGAACTCTAACTGAATACATAGAATTATCTCAAAATACAACACTATTCGCATAGAGAATTGACAGTATAAATGTAAGGAAAGGACTTCAAGGGAATGCGATGAACTCTACCTTGAATCCTAATGATTGAAGAAGCTCTTACTGCCTGGGTCCGCTACCTCCAACACTAGGATCTACACAAAAATGTGCAGAAGTGTATTGTGAGTACACCACGGTCGGTACCCAATAATTATCAAGACTAACCTCGGTAAAGTAGTGACGAGGTCAAGTCATACGATACTCACTAGTCAATGTAACCTGTGCAATAAATCAAGACTGACAACAAAAGTATAATAGGGAACAATATAAATAACCTCATCAGAATAAGTGATAGCGGCTCAATATCAGTTCCAACAACAAATCATCACAAAGAAACTCACACAAATGACACCTTTTGCCCATATTTTCATCATAACAATTGCCACCCGTATCACTCTGTACCGACAATAAAACATTAGCCACTCGTATCACTCCATCCAGACAATATCACAATAGCCACCCGTATCACTCCGCCCAGACTAATGTCACAATAGCCACCCGTATCACTTCATCGAGACAATATCACAGTAGCCACCCGTATCACTCCGCCCAAACATTGTCATAATAGCTGCCCGTATCACTCCGCCCAGACAATATCGTAATAGCCACCTGTATCGCTCCACATAATCAATAATAATGAAATGCCACCCTTATACTCCACACATCAACAATCAAACCACACAAAATGTCCACATGTGCCACAATATCACAAAAATAATAACACCAAAGGTTTATCACGATATAAGCTCATAATTTATCATCAAAATGCACAAGTACATGAAAATAGAAAAATATAGATGGGTATTTAACAAATAAACTATTACCACGGCTAAAACAAGTGTAATGATCTCGTTCACATAGCCACAAAGTGATGGGGAATATTCCATATACAATTCATCCCCAAAATAAGGCATATTAATAGCCTAAGGTCTATTCCGGTCACAAACCACACATAACACTCGTGTACACATTGTTTTTCTTATAACACGATTAAACAATTAATTTCAAATCCTAAGAGGTATTCCCCCACGAAAGGTTAGGCAAGGTACCTACCTCAAACAAGCCAAACCAGTACTCAAAAATCCCTTCCCGCATGAATCAACCTCCGAACGGCTCGAATCTTTCCAAAATAACTTAATAACATCAATAAAAGCCATAGGAAACAACTCTGAATGATAAAGCTTCATTCTTGAAAAAAAATCAAAATGTCAACCCAAACATGCTTCTCGGAACCCGACAAAAGTAATAAATTCCAAATACCCATTCGAATACGTGTCCAACTATGTCAATTTCATCCAAATCCAACTCCGAATCGGGGTTCAAATCCTCAATTATGCTTAGAAAAGTTTTTACTAAAATTCCCAATTTCCCTCACTTAGATTCATCAATCAAATGCCAAAAACAAGGATGGAATCATGAATAATAACCAAATCCGAGTCAAGAATACTTATCCCAATCTTAATCGTGAAAATCCACTCGAAAATCACACAAATCCGAGCTCCCAATCTCAATATGTGATACAATAAAACCCCTCGAAATGAAATATTTAATATGACTTCCCAGTGGTCCCCTTCACGATCGTGGGACCTACTTCGCGATCGCAAAGACCAATCAAACACCGCCCAAAATCCTTCCTCGCGAGTGCGTTCTGGCACACACGAACGTGATGCGAACCCCCTGGCCTACGCTAACATGGTGACCAACACGCTAAAGTGAAGGCCAACAACTTGGCGACCCCATCCAGTCTTCACACTATGCGAATGCGACCACCTGGGAGCGAACGCGATGACTAAAACCCTTCCAGGCTCCTCGAACATGATAAACACATTGTGAATGTGTAGAGCAAACCACCAGCCACCCCAAAATACACTCCGCGATCGCGATGAGCAGTGTAACACCAGAAAAACCAGCAACTCCAAACATGAGCGTAACGGTCCGAAACTCCTCCGAAACACCCCTGAGCCCCCCGAGACCCCGTCAAATCGCACCAAACAATCCGAAAACATAACATGGACCTACTCGAGGCCTCAAATCACACCACAATGCAACTACACATTAACCGAGAAGGAGATGCTAGAAATGGTGTTTGCATTCGACAAGTTCAGGTCATACGTGATAGGGTCAAAGGTAATTTTTTTTATACTGAGCATGCCTCACTTAGGTACATGATTGTAAAGAACAAGTCAAATCTGCACCTAATTCGGTGGGTGCTAGTACTACAAGAATTCAACTTGGAAATCTGTGAACGAAAGGAAACAAAGAACCAAGTGGCTGATCACTTGTCCAGGTTGAAGGAGCCAAAAAGAAAGTTTAGGTGGGAGAGATCTTGGAGATTCCCATATGAACAACTGTTAGCAACAACCTTGAAAAGCGCCATGTTATGCAGACATTGCAAACTACCCGACAAGCGGGATTGTTCCCTATGACATATCCTTTATGCAAAAGAAAAAGTTCTTTCGTGATTGTCACATGTATTTCTGGGATGATCCTTATTTGTTCAAGATTTGTGTTGATAATTTGATTCAAAGATGTATCCCCGAGATAGACCAATCTTTTTCTTTGCAGGCTTATCTCGCTTTACCATATGGTGTCATTTTGGAGGCATAAGGAAAGCTGCGAAACTGTTGGAGTGGGGCTTCTATTGGTGGACGTGGTTTAAATATGTGCACTTTTGTGTAAAGGAATCTGATGAGTTCCAACGGATCGAGAACATTTTCAATCGTCATGAGATGCCTATGAACCCAATTCAGGAAGTGGAAGTATTTGATGCGTGGTGAATAGAATTCATGGGGCCTTTATTTAGTTTGTACGACAAAAAGTACATATGTGTAGCTGTTGACTACGTTTTGAAATAAGTGGAAGCTATTGCACTCCCAACTAATGATACAAAGGGAGTCATAGGTTTTTGAGAAAGAATATTTTTATCCGATTTTACTATCTAAGAGCAATAATTAGTGATGAAGGCACTCAATTCTGAAGTTGCGCTTCTGCGAAGTTGTTGGAAACGTATGGCGTTCGCCATAAGGTAGCAACTCCATATCCCCGCAAACAAATGGGAAAGTGGAGGTGTCAAATAGAGAGATCAAGAGTGTGTTGACAAAGACCGTGAATGCAACAAAAATGGATCGGGCATGGAAGTTAGAATATGCACTCTAGGCTTATCGCAATACTTTTAGAACTCCAATTGGCATGTCGTCATATAAATTGGTGTTTGGGAAGGTGTGCCACTTTCTTGTGGTTCTAGAACATAGAGCTTTGTGAGCATTGAGGCAGTTGAATCTTGATATTGAAGCCGTGGGCACAAGTAGAGTCATCGAGTTGCATGAGCTTGATGAGTTCCATTACCATGCCTTTGAGAGCACGAGGTTGTACAAAGAAAGATTGATAATGCACGACAAGAATATCCTTTAGCGAAACATTGAGTCAAGGAATAGGGTGTTGTTACCAATTCGAGACTTCAATTGTTCTAAGGCAATTTACAATATGAACTCGTGGGGTTATGGGTAGTCAGGATCTACTCCTTAGCTTGGGTTTTGACCATGTGGGTCGGGGTTGACTTTTAATGCTTAGTTTGGACACTGGACTAGTGTCAAGCACATGCATTTTTGCTATGAGGTATTGAGAGTGGATTATGAGCATGCATTCGCATCTAAGGTTCATGCAGTAGCTTTTATATAAGCATGGATTGACCCATATCATGATTATGAAAAGAATTGAGGTATTTGACTTTCTGATTTATCTCTTTTTCCTGAAAAAGCATGCTTGAATTCCAGTTTCACTATGCCATTAACTGTGCCGACCCAAAGGGTCATCACCTGTTTTTAATTGAATTCTGTGTCTCCGAGGCCTTGAAAACCTCACTTAGAGTCGCCTCGATTTGCATGCGCAGTCCGGGCGCGTAGCCGGAAGCTTAAATATGAAATTTTGTAAAAAATGCTAAGTTTTGATGTTAAAATGAATAAATTTGACCTTGGTCAACGTTTTGGGTAAACGGACCCGGACCCGTGATTTGACGGTCCCGGAGGGTCCGTAGGAAAATATGGGATTTGGGCGTATGTTCGGAATCGAATTTCGAGGTCCCAAGCCCGAGAAATGAATTTTTTTGTAAAATTATTATATGAAATTATTTAAGGAAATTTGAAATGAAAATTGATTAGAACGTGTTGGTATCGGGCCCGTATCTTGGTTCCGGCGCCCGGTACAGGTCTTATATATGGTTTAAGTCATTCATGTGAAATTTGGTTGAAAACGGACGTCGTTTGACGTGATTCGCACCTAAATTGGGAAATTTGATGTTTTATGAAGTTTGAAAGAATTCTTGGATTTTGAGGTTTAATTCGATGTTTATGATGTTATTTTGGCGATTTGATCGCACGAAGGATGTTTTTGAGGTTGTGTGTATATTTGGTTTGGAGCCCCGAGGGCTCAGGTGAGTTTTGGATAGGCCACGGGGTGCATTTTGAACTTAAAAATTAGCTGGTGTGTCTCTGATCTGTAGGCTTTGCATTTGCGAAGCCAGCCTCGCAAATGCGAGCTCGCAAATGCGAGCTATGCATCGCAATTGCGAAGATGGGACCTGGGCAGGCATGATCGCAAATGCGACCAAATGGTTCGCAAATGCGAAGGCCAGACGCAAATGCGATGTTTGTCATCGCAAATGCAAAAATTGGGAATTTCAGAAGGGTTCGCAAATGCGAACCCTGTTTCGCATTTCCCACATTTGCAGAGGTCCATTTCCCATATCAGAGACCTGCAATTTTACACTTAAACGATTTTGAACCCCATTTTTCATATTTTCTCAAACCCAAATACACTTGGGCGATTTTCCAAGAACAAGTCTTCTTCCAAATCAATTGTAAGTTAGTTTTTACTCATTTATTTCAATCATTAACATCTTTTAACATGATTTCAACCTAAAATCAAAGATTTTCATGGGGGAAATTGGGTGTTTTGGGTAGAACCTAGGTTTTTCAAAAATTGGGGATTTGGACCTCGATTTGAGGTCCGATTTCAAAACAAATTATATATTTGAGTTCGTGGGGGAATGGGTAATCGGGTTTTGGTTCGAACCTCGGGTTTTGACCACGTGGGCCCGGGGGCGATTTTGACTTTTTGGATAAAACTTTGGAAAAACTCATTTTCATGCATTGCGGTTGATTCATTTAGCACTTATTGATGTAATTATGTAATTTATGATTAGATACGAGCGAATTGGCGGTGGAATCGAGGGGTAAAGCTATAATTGAGACTTGAGTTGTGTTCAAGGCATCGAGGTAAGTGTTTGGTCTAACCTTAGCTTGAGGGATTAGGAGATGAGTCCTATTTGCTATGTGGTATTAGTCGTGTACGACGTATAGATGGTGACGAGTATCTATACGTTGGTGTCTATCATGACCGTGAGTCTTTACATCGTGAATATTGATTTTATTGTATCCTTCATGCTTTGGTGATGATTTCTAGTTGTTGTGAAACGTTTGTGGAAGGAATTGGGACCTTTGAACATCTTGGAGCATTGGCTCGAGTTATATTATGAATTGTGAAAGTACATGAGATGATTGAACCCTTTGGAGCATTGGCTCAAGTGGTAAAGTGAGTTATGAAGTACAAGTGAAAGATAGAGAAAGAGTTATTGAAATGTTCCCTTGCCGGGATTTAATTATTTACTTGTTGCTCCCTTGCCGGGATTTAATTGTTAAATCGTTGTTCCCTTGCCGGGATTCCTATATGCTCTATTTTATTTCCCTTTCCCTTGTTTATGATTGTTGTTTATGTGAGGAAGAGTGTTAATGCACGAAGGGTGATGCCGTGCATTGTTTGCTATTGTGAGGAAAGAGTGTAAAGCACGATGGATGATGCCGTGCATTGTTTGCTATTGTGAGGAAAGAGTGTAAAGCACGAAGGGTGATGCCGTGCCGCACGATGTACCATTCCGTGCCAATTCTATTGATTATATGTGAGGAAAGAGAGTAAAATCACGAAGGGTGATGCCGTGCACGTTTTCATTATATTATTGCTTGGTGAGGACGAGAGTAAAAGCACGAAGGGTGATGCCGTGCACTTATTTGATTTCTGCTTCTTGTTGACATTGTAGTTATGTTGTTCATTTCCTTACTTGATGCTTTATTCGGAACTGTTATCTCCCCGCAACATGTTTCCCCCCTCCCATCCTTGTTTATTTCTGCTTTACTTTCCGTTGTACATTATATAACTGCACAGGTTTATTTGGTAGTCTGGTCCTAGCCTCGTCATCACTTCACCGAGGTTAGGCTAGGCACTTACCAGCACATGGGGTCAGTTATGCTGATACTACACTCTATGCTCTTTTGCACAGATCCAGGTCCCGGAGTAGCATTTGGTCATCAACAGTAGATTGGGAGCTATCCTTCAGTCCGAGACTCCGAGGTAGCCCTGCTGGTATTCGCAGGCTCGGCGTCTCTTCTATCAGTTTTTTTATGTTCTGTTCTCATTTGTACTCGAGAGAGACCATGTTCTTTTCTTTCAAACACTTATTTGTAGTAATCCTAGACAGTCTGTGGATGATGTGACACCAGTTCCTGGGTAGAGGCACATGTTGAATTCCACATTATAATTCAGCTTATTTAATTTAAGTCTTCCGCTTTAATTTCATATTCCGCTGTTATTTAAATATTTAATGCTTGTTGTTATGATTGATAAAAGGATTTAAAATGAAATAGGTAGGAGTTTATGATTTGTGGCTTGCCTAGCTTCTACGAGTAGGCGCCATCACGATCTCCGAGGGTGGGGAAATTCGGGTCGTGACAAGTTGATATCAGAGCTCTAGGTTATATAGGTCTCACAATTCACGGACAAGCTCGGTAGAGTATGAGGGATCGGTACGTAGATATCTGTATTTATCCCCCAGAGGTTACGGAGTTAGGAAAACTTCACACTTGTTCTTTCCTGTCGTGCGGGTTTGTTTCTCAAATGCTAATTGAATTCCTACTCTGTTTTTTCGCAGATGGCGAGAACACGCGCTTCCTCATCTACCGATCAGCAGCCCGAGCCCCCAGCAGCAGCTCCCACGAAGGGCAAAGGGCGAGGCCGAGGCCGTGCCAGAGGCCGAGGTAGGGGCAGAGCTCAGCCCCGAGCAGCAGCACCAGCAGCGGAGCCTCAAGTTGACTTTGATGACAAGGTTCCGACTCCAGCAGTTCTGGTGGGCCCAGCTCAGGTCCCAGAGGGGTTTATTGCCACCCCAGTTCTTCAGGACGCTCTGGTCCGTCCAGTGGGCCTCATGGAGAGTGTCACCAGGGCATGTCTACTTCCTGTAGCACCAGCCGTCTCTCAGGCTGGAGGAGGGGCTCAGACTCCTGCTACTCGCACTCCGGAGCAGGTAGCTCCCCAACTTCAAACTCCAGCAGCTCAGCCAGTTGGAGCGGTACAGCCGGGTGTGGTAGTTCAGACCAGCGATGGTGCAGCCATGTCTGCCGATGCTTTGTGGAGATTGGACAGGTTTACCAAGCTCTTCACTACTACCTTCAATGGTGCATCTACTGAGGATCCCCAGGATTATCTAGACAGTTGTCACGAGGTTCTTCGGAACATGGGGATTGTTGAGTCCAATGGGGTTGATTTTGCTACATTTCGCTTGTCTGGATCCGCCAAGACATGGTGGAGGGATTATTGCTTAGCTAGACCAGCAGGATCGCCAGCCTTGACCTAGGAGCAGTTCACACAGCTATTTCTGGAGAAGTTTCTCCCCATTACACAGCGAGAGGCCTATCGGAGGCAGTTTGAGTGCCTTCAGCAGGGATCCATGACTGTCACCCAGTACGAGACCAGGTTCATTGAGTTGGCTCGTCATGCTCTTATCATACTTCCCACTGAGAGGGAGAGAGTGAGATGGTTTATTGATGGACTCATTCAGCCGATTCGTCTCCAGATGGCTAGAGAGACTGGGAGTGAGATATCCTTCCAGGATGCGGCCAATGTGGCCCCGAGAGTTGAGATGGTATTATCACAAGGGGGTGGTCACAGGGCAGATGAGAGATCCCATCAGTCAGGCAGATTCAGTTGTGCCTGGTCTGGATGCAGAGATTCATATGGTAGAGGCCATCCTCCTAGGCCTTATCAGTCAGCACTTCAGGTTTCTCACGGAGCTTTAGGTGGCCGTGGTCCCCAGATGCAGTATTCCGATCAGCAGTCCTACAGTGCACCACCTGCTCCTATCAGTGCGCTGCCGCTTCAGAGTTTTCAGAGTGGTCATTCAGGTCGCCAGGTCCAGCAGTCTCAGCACCCGAGGGCTTGTTACACTTGTGGTGAGACGGGCCACATTGCCAGGTTTTGCCCTCGAGCACCGAGCAGCTCTCAACATCAGGGTTCTCGTGCCATGGTACAGGCACCAGATGTTCCACAGCCCGCCCAGCCAGCTAGAGGTGGGGGTAGAGGTGCTAGAGGTGGAGGTAGAGGTACTAGAGGTGGAGCTCAGGCTGCTAGAGGTAGAGGCCAGCCAGCAGCAGGCCGTCCCAGAGAGGTAGATCAGAGTGGTGGGGCTCAACCCTGATGTTATGCTCTTCAGGCCAGGCCCGAGGCTGAGGCTTCAGATGCAGTTATTACAGGTACGATTCTGGTTTGTGATAGAGATGCTTCAGTGTTATTTGATCCGGGGTCTACGTATTCGTATGTATCATCTTATTTTGCCCCATACCTAGTCATGCCTAGTGATCCATTAAGTATTCTTGTTTATGTGTCTACACCGGTGGGTGATTCTATTGTGGTCAATCGAGTCCATCGTTCTTGTATTGTGGTGATTGGGGGTCTTGAGACTCGTGTAGATTTGTTGCTCTTAGACATGGTTGACTTCGATATTATATGGGGGATGGACTGGTTATCACCCTACCACGCTATCTTTGACTGTTATGCCAAGACTGTGACCTTAGCTTTACCAGGTATGCCTCGTTTAGAGTGGAGAGGGACTCCTGGTCATTCTACCCGCAGTGTTATCTCGTATGTGAAGGCTCGGCGTATGGTCGAGAAGGGGTGTTTGGCCTATTTGGCATATGTTCGTGATTCTAGTGCTGAGGTCCCTTCTATTGATTTTGCGCCCATAGTTCGTGAGTTTCCTGATGTTTTCCCTTCAGACCTGCCAGGTATGCCACCCGACAGGGATATTATTTTGTGCATTGATTTGGCTCCGGGCACTCAGCCCATTTCTATACCGCCGTATCGTATGGCCCCGCCTGAGTTGAAAGAGTTAAAGGAACAGTTGTAAGATTTGCTTGAGAAGGGCTTCATTAGGCCCAGTGTTTCGCCTTGGGGTGCGCCGGTGTTGTTTGTTAAAAAGAAAGATGGGTCAATGAGAATGTGTATTGATTACCGGCAATTAAACAAGGTTACAATCAAGAATAAGTATCCGATGCTGAGGATTGATGATTTGTTCGACCAACTTCAGGGTGCCAGGGTATTTTCAAAGATTGACTTGCGATCTGGCTACCATCAGTTGAGGATTAGGGCATCCGATGTCCCTAAGACAACTTTCCGCACTCAGTACGGGCATTATGAGTTCTTGGTTATGTCATTCGGGTTGACAAATGCCCCAGCAACTTTTATGGATATGATAAACCATGTGTTCAGGCCTTATTTGGACTTATTCGTGATAGTCTTCATTGATGATATATTGATATATTCCTGCAGCCAGGAGGAGCACGAGCAGCACCTTAGAGTGGTTCTTCAGACTTTGAAGGATAGTCGGTTATATGCTAAGTTCTCGAAGTGTGAATTCTGGTCGAGTTCAGTTGCATTTCTGGGTCAGGTCGTATTGGCAGAGGGTATTCAGGTGGACCCAAAGAAGATTGAGGCAGTCAAGAACTGGCCTAGACCAGCATCAGCTACAGAGATTCGGAGTTTCTTGGGATTGGCAGGCTACTATCGTCGGTTCGTGGAGGGGTTTTCATCTATTGCAGCCCCGATAACCAGATTGACCCAGAAGGGTGCCCAGTTCAGATGGTCGGATGAGTGTGAGGCGAGCTTTCAGAATCTCAAGATAGCTCTGACTACGGCACCGGTGTTGGTTTTGCCCACAGGTTCAGGGCTTTATACAGTTTATTGTGATGCTTCCCGTGTTGGGCTTGGGGCAGTGTTGATGCAAGATGGCAAAGCCATTGCCTATGCTTCGAGGCAGTTAAAGATTCATGAGAAGAACTATCTGGTTCATGATTTGGAGTGGGCAGCCATAGTTCACGCATTGAAGATTTGGAGGCATTACCTGTATGGCGTGGCATGTGAGGTGTTCATGGATCACAAGAGTCTTCAGTACTTGTTCAAGCAAAAGGAGTTGAATTTGAGGCAGAGGAGGTGGTTGGAATTGTTGAAGGATTATGATATCACCATTTTATATCATCCGGGAAAGACCAATGTGGTGGTCGATGCTTTGAGTAGGAAGTCAGCCAGTATGGGCAGTCTTGCTTATATTCCGGTCGGTGAGAGGCCGCTTGCTTTGGATGTTCAGACTTTGGCCAATCAGTTCGTGAGACTAGATGTTTCTGAGCCCAGTCGTGTGTTAGCTTGCACGGTCGCTCGTTCTTCATTATTGGAGCGTATCCGTGATCGGCAGTATGATTATCCCCATTTGTGTGTCCTTAGAGACACGGTGCAGTGCGGAGGTGCCAGGCAGGTTACCTTAGATGATGATGGAGTTTTGAGATTGCAGGGTCGAGTATGTGTGCCTAATGTGGATGGGCTCTGAGAGTTGATTTTGGAGGAGGCCCATAGCTCCCGATACTCTATTCATCTGGGCGCCGCGAAGATGTATCAGGATTTGCGGCAGCATTAGTGGTGGCGTAGAATGAAGAAGGATATTGTAGCATATGTGTCTCGTTGTTTGAATTGTCAGCAGGTTAAGTATTAGCATCAGCGGCCTGGTGGCTTATTTCAGAGGATTGAGATTCCCGAGTGGAAGTGGGAACGGATCACTATGGACTTTGTTACTGGACTCCCGTACACTCGGAAGAGGTTTGATGCAGTATGGGTCATTGTTGATAGGCTGACAAGTCAGCACATTTCATTCCTGTGGCAGTCTCCTATTCTTCTGAGAGGTTAGCTGAGATCTATATTCGGGAGATTTTTCGCCTTCATGGTGTGCCCGTATCTATCATTTCGGGCCGGGGTACGCAATTTACCTCGCATTTTTGGAGAGCAGTTCAGCGAGAGTTGGGCACACGATTTGAGTTGAGCACAACATTTCATCCCCAGACGGACAGTCGTCCGAGCGGACTATTCAAATTTCGGAAGATATGCTCCGAGCTTGTGTATTGACTTTGGAGGTTCGTGGGATCAGTTTTTGCCCTTAGCAGAGTTTACCTACAACAACAGTTACCAGTCGAGCATTCAGATGGCTCCTTATGAGGCTTTATATGGTAGGCGGTGTCGATCTCCGGTCGGATGGTTTGAGCCGGGAGAGGCCCGGTTGTTGGGTACAGATTTGGTTCAGGAGGCCTTGGACAAGGTCAGGATCATTCAGGATAGGCTTCGTTCAGCTCAGTCCAGGCAAAAGAGCTATGCAGACCGCAAGGTTCGAGATGTGGCTTTTATGGTTGGTGAGCGGGTATTGCTCCGAGTGTCGCCTATGAAGGGCGTGATGAGATTTGGGAAGAAGGGCAAGCTTAGCCCTAGGTTCGTTGGTCCGTTTGAGATTCTTGATCGAGTGGGAGAGGTGGCTTATAGACTTGCTTTGCCGCCGAGCTTATCAGCCGTGCATCCAGTGTTTCATGTGTCCATGCTTCGGAGGTATCACGGTGACCCAGCCCAGGTGTTAGATTTCAGCACTGTCCAGTTGGACAAGGACTTGTCTTATGAGGAGGAGCCGGTAGCTATTCTAGACCGGCAGATTTGTTAGTTGAGGTCGAAAAGTTTCCCTTCTGTTCGTGTCCAGTGGAGAGGTCAGCCTCCTGAGGCATCGACCTGGGAGTACGAGTCTGATATGTGGAGCCGTTATCCTCATCTTTTCCCCGACTCAGGTACTTCCTTCTTCTGTCCGTTCGAGGACGAACGATTGTTTTAGAGGTGGAGAATGTGACGACCCAAAGGGTCATCACCTATTTTTAATTGAATTCTGTGTCTCTGAGGCCTTGAAAACCTTATTTAGAGTTGCCTCAATTTGCGCGCGCAATCCGGGCGCGTAGCCAAAAAGCTTAAATATGAAATTCTGTGAAAAATGCTAAGTTTTGATGTTAAACTGAATAAATTTGACCTTGGTCAACGTTTTGGGTAAACGGACCCGGATCCGTAATTTGACGGTCCCGGAGGGTCCGTAGGAAAACATGGGACTTGGGCGTATGCTCGGAATCGAATTCCGAGGTCCCAAGCCCGAGAAATGAATTATTTTGTAAAATTGTTTTCTGAAATTGTTTAAGGAAATTTGAAATGAAAATTGATTAGAAAGTGCTGGTATCGGGGCCGTATTTTGGTTCCGGCACCCGGTACAGGTCTTATATATGGTTTATGTCATTCCTGTGAAATTTGGTTGAAAACGGACGTCGTTTGACGTGATTCAGACCTAAATTGGGAAATTTGATGTTTTATGAAGTTTGAAAGAATTCTTGGATTTTGAGGTTTAATTCGATTTTTATGATGTCATTTTGGCGATTTGATCGCACGAAGGATGTTTTTGAGGTTGTGTGTATATTTGGTTAGGAGCCCCGAGGGCTCGGGTGAGTTTTGGATAGGCCACGGGGTGCATTTTGAACTTAAAAATTAGCTGTTGTGTCTCTGATCTGCAGGCTTCGCATTTGCGAAGCCAGCCTCGCAAATGCGAGCCATGCATCGCAATTGCGAAGATGGGACCTGGGCAGGCCTGATCGCAAATGCGACTAAATGGTTCGCGATTGCGAAGGCCAGTCGCAAATGCGACGTTTGTCATCGCAAATGCGAAAATTGGGAATTTCAGAAGAGTTCGCAAATGCGAACCCTGTTTCGCATTTCCCACATCTGCAGAGGTCGGGGTTCGCTTTCGCATTTCCCATATCAGAGACCTGCAATTTTACACTTAAACGATTTTGAACCCCATTTTTCATATTTTCTCAAACCCAAATACACTTAGGCGATTTTCCAAGAAAGTCTTCTGCCAAATCAATTGTAAGTTAGTTTTTACTCATTTCTTTCAATCATTAACATCTTTTAACATGATTTCAACCTAAAATCAAAGATTTTCATGGGTGAAATTGGGTGTTTTGGGTAGAACCTAGGTTTTTCAAAAATTGGGGATTTGGACCTCGATTTGAGGTCCGATTTCAAAACAAGTTATATATTTGAGTTCGTGGGGGAATGGGTAATCGGGTTTTGGTTCGAACCTCGGGTTTTGACCACGTGGGCCCAGGGGCAATTTTGACTTTTTGGATAAAACTTTGGAAAAACTCATTTTCATGCATTGGGGTTGATTCATTTAGCACTTATTGATGTAATTATGTAATTTGTGATTAGATACGAGCGAATTGGCGGTGGAATCGAGGGGTAAAGCTATAATTGAGACTTGATTTGTGTTCAAGGCATCGAGGTAAGTGTTTGGTCTAACCTTAGCTTGAGAGATTAGGAGTTGAGTCCTATTTGCTATGTGGTATTAGTCGTGTACGACGTATAGGCATGGTGACGAGTATCTATACGTTGGTGTCTATCATGACCGTGAGTCTTTACATCGTGAATATTTGATTTCATTGTATCCTTCATGCTTTGGTGATGATTTCTAGTTGTTGTGAAACGTTTGTGGAAGGAATTGGGACCTTTGAACATCTTGGAGCATTGGCTCGAGTTATATTATGAATTGAGAAAGTATATGAGATGATTGAACCCTTTGGAGCATTGGCTCAAGTGGTAATGTGAGTTATGAAGTACAAGTGAAAGATAGAGAAAGAGTTATTGAAATGTTCCTTTGCCGGGATCTAATTATTTACTTGTTGTCCCTTGCCGTGATTTAATTATTTACTTGTTGCTCCCTTGCCGGGATTTAATTGTTAAATCGTTGTTCCCTTGCCGGGATTCCTATATGCTCTTGTTTATTTCCCTTGCCCTTGTTTGTGATTGTTGCTATTGTAAGGAAAGAGTGTAAAACACGAAGGGTGATGCCATGCATTGTTTGCTATTGTGAGGAAAGAGTGTAAAGCACGAAGGGTGATGCCGTGCCGCACGATGTACCATTCCGTGCCAATTCTATTGATTATATGTGAGGAAAGAGAGTAAAAGCACGAAGGGTGATGCTCTGCTCATTTTATTATTCTAATTGCTTTGGTGAGGAAAGAGAGTAAAAGCACGAAGGGTGATGCCGTGCACGTTTTTCATTATATTATTTCTTGGTGAGGACGAGAGTAAAAGCACGAAGGGTGATGCCGTGCAATTATTTGATTTCTGCTTCTTGTTGACATTGTAAATATGTTGTTCCTTTCCTTACTTGATGCTTTATTCGGAACTGTTATCTCCCCGCAACATGTTTTCCCCTCCCATCCTTACTTGTTTATTTCTGCTTTACTTTCCGCTGTTCATTATATAACTGCATAGGTTTATTTGGTAGTCTGGTCCTAGCCTCGTCACTGCTTCGCCGAGGTTAGGATAGACACTTACCAGCACATGGGGTCGGTTGTACTGATACTACACTCTGTGCTCTTTTGCACAGATCCAGGTCCTGGAGTAGCATTTGGTCATCAGCAGTAGATTGGGAGCTATCCTTCAGTCCGAGACTCCAAGGTAGCCCTGCTGGCGTTCGCAGGCCCGACGTCTCTTCTATCAATTTTTTTATGTTCTGTTGTCATTTTTACTCGAGACAGACTATGTTCTTTCTTTCAAACACTTATTTGTAGTAATCCTAGACAGTCCGTGGATGATGTGACACCAGTTCTTGGGTAGAGGCACATGATGAATTCCGCATTATAGTTCAGCTTATTTAATTTAAGTCTTCCGCTTTAATTTCATATTCCATTGTCATTTAAATATTTAACGCTTGTTGTTATGATTGATAAAAGGATTTAAAATGAAATTGGTAGGAGTTTATGATTTGTGGCTTGCCTAGCTTCTACGAGTAGGCGCCATCACGACCCCCGAGGGTGGGGAAATCCGGGTCGTGACATTAACTTTTTGTACTTGTTAGATGATAATATGTCCTATTTCTTGTTCTACTTATGCTTTCACTATTTATTGGTCTATTAGGAGGTGTCAATGTCGACCTCTCGTCACTACTTCTTTGAGGCTAGACTTGATACGTACTGAGTATCGTTATTTTGTACTTATGCTACATTTTTGCATATATTTTTGCAGATTCAGAGGTCGGCACTAGTTATAAACATCCTGCCACTTAGGAGCTCGTAACGGATACTTTGTGGTGAGTTGCCCAATTTGTTTGATCCGCAGCACATGGAGTCCCCTCCCTCTCTTTTATCTAACTTTGTTTATATACTTTTTCCAAATAGATATTATTAATTGTTAGACATAGTCCACTCCTATTAGATGCTCATAATACCATGGCACCAGGTTTTGGATGTTGCTAGATAGTTATGGTCGTGTGTAGATCCCATCTCAGATATTTGTGTTTTGATAATGGTTTTGAGGCTATTTCCACTTTCATATTTATATCATATCTTATTGTATGACTTAATAATTTGGCTTCTGTTATTGTTATTGGGTGTTTTCTTGCCTAGCAAGCAGGTTAGGCATCATCACGACGTTCAGTGGGATTTTGGATCGTGACAAGTTGGTAACAGATCTCAAGGTTCTAAGGGTATCACTAGTCACGAGCAGGCCTAATAGAGCCTTGTGGATCGGCATGGAGACGTTATTATCTATCTACGAGAAGCTATATGCCTAATAGAGTCTTGTGGATCGGGAAATTGAGTCATTATCCTTCTCTTATACTCTCTCGCAGATGGTGAGCACTCACGCTTCTGCAGCAGTAGTAGGTGATAGTGAGGCGGTACCATTGACTGTAGCTAGGAGAGGTAGGGCCAGGGTTTGCCAAGTCATAGCTAAGGGTAGAGAACCTACTGTAGCCCGTGGCCGCACTAGAGTAGTGTCAGCAGACCTGCCTGCAGATCAGGTTGAGATCAGATCGCGTATGATCATGTTTAGGCTCTAGTACAGGTCGCGCCCCCTTTTTCCTTCGCGGAATTGGGTTTATGACATTTTGGTTAGGACAACTCTTTCCTTTTGGAAAAGGAGTTTTGCAGTTTTGAAGAGTCGCCACCTAACGATTTTAAGGTGCGTTAGGGCACCTATAGGGTTCAACTACAACTACGTTTGATAACCAGAGATAGGGTAAGGGCTTGAAATTATCCCAAGGGGAAGGTGTTAGGCACCCCTCAAGATCCACTAGTGTGGTTTCCGGCCAGATAATTCTTTGTGAGTTTGTGCAATTAACAAATAAACAAACAAGGCTCAAATAAGAGGGGATATTAAATACACAAGTGTTTGAAAATGATTAAATAAAATAAAGTTTTGAAAGAGCTATAACTAAGCATACTGATGAATGTAAAGGGGGTCCTAGGTTTGTTTGTAATATGGATCACATCAATGCAATACCCGGTAATCACTCCTCAAAAGAGGGGCTACACGTGGTATTAGCGCACCGGTCATCATATCCATATCTACCCTTCCCACCCCGTAAAGGTATTTAAAGCGCGGATTGATCTCGAACTCTATGGCGTGCTATTACCCATCCTATTCCTATCAATCCCGGAGGAATTTTAGGACTACTATTCTTATAAGAGGGATGATCTAGGCTGACTCTTAGGTTTAAAGGTAAAAAGGCTAAGGCGACATACAAAAACACATAGGACTACATTCAAAGGGGAAACATGTAAGCAATTAGAAGGCTCATACAGTCCTCCGCAAATAATACATATAAATAGCACGACTCAAACACAGTTAAAGTCTGTATTTTAAAAATCCTAAGGTAGGGGATTTGAGTCAGAACCAGATTCATTATGTAGCTCAGATAAGAAGTCCGAATCAGGCCTGCTTGCTGGTTGTAGCAGTTGCTAATTAAACAGAGGCGGATTAAATTTTATCATTATTATTACCTAAGGCTTGTCTAGGCGTAATAGTGATGTCTTAGGAGCATGATATCTATTGTTGATTAGGAGTGTAGTAAAACAGTAAACAATTCTAAACGAGCAATTTGGATCCTATAGGCATGCTTTCTAAACCGTATTGCTAAAAGGAGTAAGTTGTTTAAACTGATTCAGAACAGTACGAGTCAAACTGATTTTTTTTTACTAAACTGGTTTTAGGTCCTATAGGCATGCTCTCTATTATAGCTGATTTTAATCTTATAGGCATGGTATCTAATTGATCATGAAGTGGAGTAGGCATGGATTACTTGACCACAACGAAATTCCTATAGGCATAATTTCTATAAAGATATTGATTTTAATCTTACAGGCATGACATCTAATTTCAAAGCTGATTTTAACCTTATAGGCATGATGTCTAAGTGTGGAAGTAAAACATGCAGAATTACAAACAGATCCTATAGGCATGATATCTAAGTGTGAAAGTAAAACATGCAGAATTTATTAAACAGATCCTATAGGCATGATATCTAAGTGTGGAAGTAAAACATGCAGAATTTATTAAACAGATCCTATAGGCAGGAGATCTACCCTTAAAACATGCATAATTGCCCCATCCCTTTTTACTAGCCAACCCCAATGTTCGTTATAAATTATTACAGACCAAATACTTAAATTACAAAAGAAGTGCAGAAATAAGAAATTACTACCAAAAGAAGCCTGATCTTGACTTCCTATGTGAGTTATAAATTAATCACTTCAAATGCCCATGATGTTCAAAGCCTTTCTCATACCTGGGTGTGTCAAAGTTCCCTAAGGGTCTCAAGGGACCCCGGGCAGTGCTTACACCCAGGTCTGCATAACCAGACATAAATGAGTGCAGTGTGGAAGGGCCAGCCCTTATGCGTCCAAGTTCAGAGGGAGCTCAAGGGTCCCAAGGAAAGGCTCACACAAGAGGGGCAGAACCTAGGTTCTAAGAATATAGTGGAAGTGCAGGACAGAAATTGATTAAAACTGAGTTGGAAATAGTAAGTATTAAAGGGTGATTTAAAAAAAAATAGTAGGGAGCTCAAAATACCCAGAATCAGTAGTTACACAAAGGGTCGAGGGGTTTTGGGAATACATTGTATGAAGCATATGACCCCAGAAAGGGGCAGGTTTGGTCATGCACAGCAATAGATGATGCTGGCCTGCCCACAAACCAACCTAAGGAACACAAACACATAGAGCGGATATGGGGTTTAGGATTCATAAGTCAGCAAATCGCATAACAAGCGACTGACAGAGTACATACATAGGGAAACATTAATCTAAAAGGGGAAGGGAGCATATTTCAGCATGCTAGTAATGTAAATAGACTACAGAAACATTGGCAGAAGTGAGCATGAATGAGAGACTGAAGCAACTTAAAGAAACATATTGTTGTTGAGACTTAAAGAGTAAACTAGGACATACCAGTAGAGAAGCAAAGTGCAGAAAGGTAAAGCAAACAAGAGTCCACAGTCTAGCCTTGGCTTTCAGCCGGCTAGACAAAGCAACAGCACAAGTAGCAGTAAAGAAAGAGAGAGTTTTAAGTGTAAGTGTGTGTTTTGAACTCAAGTTGCTCGTGTCTTTTGAAAGAAGAGGGGGTGGGTATTTATAGCTTTTGAAAACGAGTGATAAGTAAGGTAATAAGTAAAGTCTTAAGACAAACATGGAAACAATCACAAGTCAGAATCAATTAACACAAGTGATTCCCTTTAATTAAGGAATCACTGTTTAACGGGTAGTAGCAGGTTTAATTAAGGAAAGAAATCAATTTGGGGACAGATTGATTATTGCCATATAAGGGGCAGTAAAAGCATGAAGTAAACAATCAAGTCTAAGTACAAAATAGGCTTATTTTGGGAAAGGATTCAGCAAGGTAAAATATCACAGTAAAGGGAAAGGAATCAATTAATTTTAAACAGGCGAGTGAAATTAGGGTTTATAAAGAAAATGCTTTTGCAATCAGTCACCAAATCAAGATCAATCAAGGAAGAAACTTCAGTATATAAATAGAGTGAACAGAAGCATCAGACATGCGAGGCCAAACACATTGGCAAAAGAGATAACACGAACATACAGTAGTGGCAGAAATAAGCTAGGATTCAGTAGTAAGGAAAATATTCGAGGCACAGTAGTCAAGTAGGTCAAGTAGTCACATAGAATCAACAGTGAAGCAGAACATAGTATTAGGTAAGAGAAATCAGAAACAGGTAAAGGTCTCACAGTAGTAATAAGTGAGAAAAACTTCTAAGAAATTTAGGGCTTCAGCAGTAGTCGAGTTTAAGAGATGGTAAGAACTCAAAATCAAACAAGTCAAACAAGGAAAAGAGAGTCAGAAACAAAGAACAAGTACACATTTAAACAAACAGTTTCAGAACTCGGATAAGACTAAAGGAACTAGGGTTTTTAACATGCTGAAATAGATAGAAGAACAATATGAGCAAGTCATTTTAAACATAGCAAAATCACAAACAATATTGAGATCAGAGAAGAGATCTTTTGAAAAACTTAAAGGAAACCCTAATCGTCGAAAAAATAAAGAGTCGTTTTGAAAGAAAAGTTGAAGAACCTTCGAGAAAACACTTAAGAAATTCATAGTAAGTACAGATCTAAGAGAGATCTGAAAGAAAATTGAAAGGTCTTAGAGCTAGGGTTTCAGAAAACCCAAAAGAAGCGAGAAAGACTTTGAAAGTGAACGATCTAACCAGAAAAAGTCAAGGATCGGCCATGAATGGCCAGAGAAAGGTCATGGATGGCCGGAGAAAGGCCATGAACAAAAGTCGAGCAAGGACTGGACCAGACCCTTCGAGGTCTGGCCATGAAACCACAGAAACAAACACCCAGGAGCCATAAGAGGCTGATACATGTCTCAAATGACCACGAGGGGCCATGGATTAGGAAGGTATTAGGGTGGGATTAGATGGCGGCGGCTAGGGTTCAGGTGAGGTTTCAGAGAGAATTGAGAGAAGGGGGATTCAAGGGCGGCGTTTGGTGATGAATGAGGTAGGGTAAGGGGTCGTTTAAGGTTAAAATGGAAAGGGCGAATAGTGGCCGTTGATCTAAATGATCAACGACCAGGATTGAAATGGTTAGGTAGGGAGTCCGGGTTGGGTCGTTTAATTGGGTTAGGGATCGGGTCTGAATGGGAATTGGGCCGGGAAATTGGGTTTAGTTTGGGATCAGATTTAGGCTAAAATTGAAATGTAATTGGGCTATTATTTAAATAGCCAATTTTCCCCTTTTAAAATTATAAAAAATAGGAAATTAACTTCTGGAAATAAATTGAAAGCACTAAAATAATTTATAGCATATAACTAACAATTTAAAAATACAGGACTTAATTTTATGAATATAAAACACAATTAAATCTTAAAAAGGCTAATATTGCAATTATGTGCAATTAGCTTTTAAAAATACTAAACAAAATTGTAAAAACCTGTAAAAATTACCTTAGCTATATCTTGGCACAAAGATGAAAATCCAATAGATGAATTACCAAAAAATAATAATTTTGGAAATGATTATTGGGTTTTATGGATAAAAAAGGGAAATAAATTGATTTAAAAACCTCAAAAATTATGGAAAAAATAATAAAACACTTGAATATGCTTACATATGCATATATGTGCCATTCTGAAGTTATTTTGCATATTGAAAATATATAGGAAAAAATTGGGTGTCAACAGTACACACTCAACATCCATAGGGTTTTATTGTTGCACCAGTATTCCATGAGGCTAGGCCAAGATAGGCAACATTATTAATGTCGTGACTCATTCTGGAGTGGTCTAGTGGCCCCAACCACATATCAGGCTGGAGGGGAAGCCCAAACCCTTATCACTCGCACCCAAAAGAAGGTAGCGGCGGTGGTTCAGATGTCGAGAGCATTTCCAGTTGGCGTCAAACGGCCTATGGTTACTAGACTTGTGGTTGAGCCTGCTATGAATACTGAGAAATAGAAGAGGCTTGAGAGATTTCAAAAGCTACATCCTCTTCACCTTTATAGTGACGCTTCAGAGGATGCCAAGGACTTTCTAGATATATGCCATCAGATTCTACATATTTTGGCCTTGGTAATGTCCAAGGGGGACTTCACTACATTCCAGTTGAGAGGGGCTGCTAAGAGATGGTGGTGGACGTATGAGCTGGTAAGCCAACAAGTTTATCTCCTCTTTCTTTGACTCATTTCTCAGACTTATTTCTAGAGAGGTACATCCCACATACCAAGAGGGATGAGTTAAGAGGTCAGTTTAAGCGCCTTCAAAAAGATTGAATGACTATGACTGAGTATGAGACGAGGTTCACATAGCTGTCTCGTCATGCTGCTTTCTTGATCCCCACGGAGGCAGATAAGGTGAGACGATTCATTGAGGGGTTAACTTATGGTATCAGGATTGCTATGGCCCTAGAGTTAGAAACTGGTACTACTTTTCACCAGGTTGTGGAGATAGCTCGGAGGATTGAGTGTATTCGTAATTATGGAGAGAGGTTATGATAAGGGACAAAAGGCCTCGTCATTCTAGTAGTCTTAGTGGTACCTCATCTAGAGGTAGGGTTAATTTTTGTATGGGCTAGCATAGTAGGCCAACTTACTCTATACAACAGGTAGCCAGGGCTGCAGTGTCTCAACCATCGTTTCGCACTCCAGTTCCATCTTGTTTTAGTGCTCATATAGTGAGTTCCTACCATGCTCCATCCGTTTAGGGTTCTTCTAGCAGGTATTCGTGCCATCAAGGGGAGATGCAAGTTCAGCAGCCTCCAGCAACTAGTTGCAATGAATGTAGAGAGTTTGTCCATGTGAGGAGATATTGTCCTAGACTTGCTAGGGGGCAACCCTGCATATTTCTCAGTTTGTGGTCCCCACACTAGTTGTTTCACCCCCGGCTCCACTAGGTAGATGGGGAGGTCAGGCAGCCAAAGGAAATCCTAGAGGAGGGGGCAAGGTTGGAAGTGGATAGACCAATGGTAATCAAGCTCGTTACTGTGCTGTTTCGGGTAGGCCAGAGGCGGCAGCCTCAGATGTAGTGATCACAGGTATGGTTTTGGTCTGTCAAAGAGATGCTTCTATGTTTTTCAATCTGGGGTCTACCTATTCATATGTGTCACCATTTTTTGCTCCCTAGTTGGACATGTCTCGTTGTTCTCTTGATATTCCTATTCATGTATCAATAATTGTTGGTGATTCTATCATGGTGGATTGTGTATATCGATCTTGTGTTCCTATGCGGAGTTATGACACGAGGGTTGATCTTCTGTTGCTGAACATGGTAGACTTTGATGTGATTTTGGGTATAGATTGGCTATCCCCACATCATGCTATTCTTGATTGTCACACCAAGATTGTGACATTGTCTATGCTAGGGTTACCACAATTAGAATGGAGGAATTCTCTTGGGCATACTCCTAGTAGGGTGATTTCATTTCCGAAGGCTTAGTGGATGGTTGAAAGGGTGTTTGGCACATCTGAGTTTTATTAGAGATACTAGTGCTGAGACTACCAATGTTGATTCAGTCCCTATGGTGATGGAGTTTTTCGATGTATTTCTTATTGACCTACTGGGCATGCCACCTAATAGGAATATTGATTTTTGTATTTGTTTGGTGCTAAGCAGTCAACCCATATATATTCTACCATATCGCATGGCTCCAACTGAGTTGAAACAAAATTGAAGGAGCAGTTGTAGGAGTTGTTGGATAAGGGGTTCATTAGGCCTAGTGTATCTCCTTGGGGTGCACCGATGTTGGTTGTAAAGAAGATTTATGGTTCCATGAGGATGTGTATTAATTATAGACAATTGAACAAGATTAATATCAAGAACCAGTATCCATTGTCTTGTATTGATGATTTGGTTGGTCAACTTCAGGTTGCCAGGGTATTCTCCAAGAATGATTTGAGATCAGGTTACCACCAGTTGAAGATTAGGGCATCACCCATCCCTAAGATAACTTTCAAGACTCGTGATGGGCACTATGAGTTTTTGGTGATGTCTTTTTGTTTAACTAATGCCCCAGTAGCTTTCATAGATTTGATGAATCGGGTGTTGAAGCCCTATTCAGATTCTTTTGTGATTGTGTTCATTGATGATATTCCGGTTTACTCTCGTAGTAGGGAGGAGCATGAGTAACACTTGAGAGTAGTACTTCAGATTTTGAGGCAGAACAAGTTGCAGCTAAGTTCTCCAAGTGTGATTTTTGGTTAGATTCAGTGGCATTCTTGGGCCACGTGGTGTCTAGAGATGAGATCTAGGTGGATCCAAATAAGATTGAGGTAGTTCAAAGTTCTCCTAGACCTTCTACAACTACAGGAATAAGAATTTTCTTGGGTTTGGCTGGTTATTATTGTCGTTTTGTAGAAGGGTTCTCATCTATTGCTGCTCCATTGACCAAGTTGACTCAGAAATGCATTCTTTTTAGATAGTCTGATGAGTGTGAAGAGCTTTTAGAAGCTCAAAACTACTTTCACTACGCTTCCAGTGTTAGTGTTGCCCACAAGTTGAGGGTTATACACAGTACATTGTGATGATTCTTGCATTGGTCTTGGTGCGGTCTTGATGCAGGATGGTAGGGTGATCGCTTATGAATCATGGAGGTTAAAGCCCCATGAGAAGAATTAACAGGTTCATGATTTGAAGTTATCAGGTATTCTGCATGCACTTAAGATTTGGAGGCATTACTTGTTTGGTGTGTCATGTGAGGTTTACACCGATCATAAATGTCTATAGCATTTGTTCAAGCAAAAGGATATGAATTAGAGGTAGCAAAGGTGATTGGAGTTGTTGAAGTATTATGATATCACTATCTTGTATCATCCGGGGAAGGCGAATGTGGCGGCGGATGCTTTGAGTAGAAAAACAGAGAGTATGGGAAGTTTGGAATTTATTCCAACAAAGGAGAGGTCCTTGGCTATGGATGTTCATGCTTTGGCTAATAGATTTGTGAGATTGGATATTTCTGAGTCAAGCCGAGTGCTTGCTTGTGTTTTTATGCAGTCGTCCTTGTTTGAGCGCATTAAGGCTCGTCAGTATGATGATCCACATTTCCTTGTCCTTAAAGATACAGTGTTGTGAGATGGTGCTAAGGAGGTGCTCATTGGTGATGATGGTGCATAGTGACTTCAGGTTCATATTCGTTTTCCTAATATGGATGGCTTGAAGGACTTGATTCTTGAGGAGCCTCACGGTTCGAGGTATTCTATTGATCTAGGTGCTTCAAAGATGTATAATAATTTTAAGCAACATTATTTGTGGCGTACGATAAAGAAGGACATTTGTAGGCATGTTTCATCTTGCTTGAATTGTCAGCAGGTAAAGTATTAGCATTAGAGACCCGATGGTTTGCTTCAGATGATAGACATACCAGAGTGGAAGTTGGAGCACATTACTATTGACTTTTTGGTAGGATTGCCACGAACTTTGAGGAAGTTTTATGTTGTTTGGGTCATTATGGATAGACTGACCAAGTCTGCGCATTTCATTCCGATCATGACTTCTTACACTTCAGAGAAGTTGGCCCAGATCTATGCTAGAGAGATTGTCCTCTTGCATGGTGTGTATGTTTCTATCATATCGGATCGAGGTATGCAGTTCATATTGCACTTCTAGAGAGCTTTTTAGCAAGAGTTGGGCATGCAGGTGGAGCTTAGCATTGCATTTTACCCACATACTGACGGACAGTCTGTCACGATCTAAAATCCCACCTAGTCATGATGGCACCTAACCCCAACATTCTAGGTAAGACAAGCAATGAATAACACAACTCAAATGATAGATCATCAATAACAATAGTTATTAAGGTGAAAATCCATATAATTACCCAATGATTGGTAGTACAAGTCAAGAACCACTAAGATATAGATTTACAAAGCTAGTATGAAGAATAAATACAATATCTCTTTGAAGTTTACATAAACATAATTACAAATCGTAAACTACCAAGAACAAGTGGTAGCTTATATCTGGAACACAGGTAAATCTTTAATGCTAGCCTTCGTCATCCACAACAGCTCAGCTCCAAGATCTGCATGCAAGGTGCAGAAGTGTAGTAGAGTACAACCGACTCAATATACTGATGTTCGGTTAAAAAATTCATATATTTAACCATTATTGCCTCATGTTCTCGAACTTTTAATCGTCTTTTTAGTATTAATTATATTGTTTTATACTTAATATTGTATTTTAACTGTATAGGAATAAAGCAGTGTGAAGATGAAGGAGATTTGAAATAAAATTGAATAAAATACGGAAGAAAAAGAAAGAAAATTAAAAGAATAAAAAAAGAGGAGGCAATGGGGGGACACCCTTTGAGGTTTGTCCCCCCAAGTGTAGTACAATAAAAAGGGAAAATACAATTTGAAGTGAAGAAGGAATTTTAACGTGAAAACGGCAAAACGTACTGCTTCTAGCGCTAAGGCCAGCGCAACGAGCTGGACCGGACACTGTGTTGCGGGATTTTTTTTTCTATTTCGCTCGAGACAAGGTTATTTCGGCATTACACGGTCCCAACTTGTATAAAAGGGGTTCTAAACCTATTTTGGAGAGAACGACGTATTTGAGATGAACTTTTGACCAAGGAGAGCACAGAACTGCCGTGGATGCCGGGTTTCATCTTTTCTTCTACCATACTTAGTAGTTTTTATGTTTCTTTGTAAGATTTGTTGTGTGGATATCATGTCTATGTGGAGCTAAACTTTACTTTCTAGGGTCGTGGTTCTTCATGAATATTGTTATTCGACTATTGATTTTGATTTCTTGATTTACCGTATTGGTTTATTATTCAATCTTGCCTTTAATTATTTGATTGCTTGATCACCAATTGAATACTATCTACAAATATAGAATCGAACTCAAAAGTGAGAATTCTAGATTGCACATAGGATTGCATAGAGCAAGTTATTGAACCTGGTCATCGGGGAATAGATTCGCTGTTAGGATAGACATATGCTAATTGCCTCGGTTGGTTATTTTACGGGAATTATAAATGCGTTGTTGTCGATTCTAACTCTATAGACATATAGGCGTTAGGTTAAGTTGAATAGGCGAGTAGGAGATCGACATATTCTTATGAGCAATATTAACCCCGTCAACCAATAAATCAGATAAACCGAGGCGCTTGTTGGATAGCATGTTATTGATGCCTATGTTTCATTTACTTGATTATTGTTCACTTTGTGCTTAATACTTAATAACTCGTGGCTCCGTGGGTACTTGCATTAGTTTGAGAGTTTGAATGAGACCGTCCCTAGTGAGTCATGTGCCGTATGTGAAGTGAGCTTTTTGTGTAGTCCTTGTATCGTACTTGTGTCTAGAAGTTGCTCGGTATGTGAGTTGAAGCGACATTTGAGGTGATGCTCGATTTGAAAATTAAGTTAGGCTTTCTTTGATCTTTTTGAGTTTTAATATGTATCATAAATAAAATCTATCCATACTTAACCCTTTTGAGCCTATAGACTTTTATTTGGCACCAACATTACAAGCCAATATTCCTTTTGTTCTTAGTTTATATTATTTTGATCATTTTACCTCTTAAGGCACTTTAATTATGAAATGAGTGTGAGAAGAAGTAAGGAGAGAATTTCGGGTGGCTTTCGAGTGGAACCAATGAAAGAAAGAAAGGTGCACTTATTTTGCAAAATAATACACCACTAGCGGAAATTGAAAAGGGAAAAACAACAGTAAAAAAAACGAAATGTAAAAAGAAACAAGAGAAGAATGTAGATGAATAAATTGAATTAAAGTAGTGCTTAAAGAAAGAGGGCATATTTTTTGGAGTGATCTTGTTTGTGAAATTGAAGTGGATTGAACAATTTGTGCTTAAAGTTTATTATGTGATATGTTAAATGCTTAGGAGAGTGAAGTACTATTCACAAATATATCCTACCCGTCCCTAAGCCCACATTACATCCATGAAAAAGTCCTAATTCATTTTACATCAAGCGAGCCTACATTAGTAAGATTTACATTATGGGCAAGCCTATGGTACCAATTGCATGCATGTGCCTTCTTTGTGAGAGTGAGGAATTTTCTTTGATATATGTGAGTCCTTAAAATATATTTCAGCATTTGATTTGAATGTGTGGATTCAATTTACTCTCTTGTTCTTGTTGTAAGGGCACATGGTTTCACGAGGGATAGGTAACGTTATTAGACTTCTCTATGATGTTGGGTATTCAACCCATGAGTGCATTGTGACATTGAATCGGTTTTTGAGGCTAGGATTGTCATGAACATGTTGTCTTTGTTGTGAATATTTCTTTTGAAGAATGGCATAAGAAAAAGGGAGCTGTATGTTGAATGCTTCAAATGTATTAAATATAAAGTGCTCAAGAATAGTGTGAATTGTTGGTGGACTCGAGGGCGAGCAAGAGCTTAAGTGTGGGGTGGTGATGTTCGGCTAAGAAATGCATATATTTAATCATTATTGCCTCACGGTCTATTACTTTTAATCGTCTTTTGAGTACTAATTATATGATTTTATGCTTAATATTATATTTTAACTGTGTAGGAATAAAGCAATGTAAAAGTGAAGAAATTTGGAACAAAGTTGAATAAAACGCACAAGAAAAAGAAAGGAAATTAAAAGAATAAAAAAGAGAGGAGACGAACGGGGGACACCCCCCAGTGTAGGACAATAAAAAGGGGAAATAAAATTTGAAGTGAAGAAGGAATTTGAACATGAAAACGGAAAATTGTAGTGCTTGTAGCGCTCTGCATTGCGGGATTTTTTCTGTTTCGGCCGAGACAAGCTTATTTCGGCCCTACACTGTCCCAACTTTTATAAAAGAGGTTCGAAACCTATTTTGGAGGGGAGGACATTTTTGAGAGGAAATTTTGACCAAGGAAGAGCACAGAACCGCCGTGGAAGACGTGTTTCGTCTTTTCTTCTACCATACTTAGTAGTTTTTATGTTTCTTTGTATGATTTGTTGTGTGGTTACCATGTCTATGTAGAGCTAAACTTCACGTTCTAGGGTCGTGGTTCTTCATGAATATTGTTATTCGACTATTGATTTTTATTTCTTGATTTATCGTATTGATTTATTTATTCAATCTCGCGCTTAATTATTTGATTGCTTGATCAACAATTGATACTATATATGAATCTAGAATTGAACTCCAAAGTGGGAATTCTAGATTGCACATAGGATTGCATAGAGCAAGTTCTTGATCCTGGGCATCGGGGAGATTCGCGGTTAGGATAGACATATGCTAATTGCCTTTCTTGGTTATTATACGGGAATTATAAATGTGTTGTTGTTGATTCTAACTCTATAGACATATAGGCGTTGGGTTAGGTTGAATAAGCGAGTAGGAGATCGACAGATTCTTATGAGCCCCGTCAACCAATAAATTTGATAAATTAATTAGTCAATTCACATGCAGAATAAAATATGATTGTTACATAGCCCATGACCCTAGATCGTTTTCATACAATGATATCATAAAAATCTGCTTTTTCCTAGTTCAGAGTTCACTATTTTTGTTTCAGTTATTCTAATTGCTTTAGATTTAAACACTTCTAGGTTAATTCTTGTTTAGATAATTAGGATAGTCTAATTTAGTTAATAGTTGATTGTCCTCGTGGGTTCGACATCCGACTTTTAGTCACATTATTACTTGACGATCGCGTTTACTTTGTGTGTGTGTTTCGCCGCAACATATACTCAGTAGGTATCCTAACTAACCTCGATGAAGTAGGGACGGGGTTTTAAGTCAAGGATACTCACTTTATTTAACCTGTAGAGCTCAATAACTTATACATGTACACATCACCAATATCGAAATCTAAGCTTGAGGTACAATGAATGCCATCGGTGCATATAGAGAAGATATGCACAAGTATCGTAAACCAACTAACAGTTTAGCACGTAATGAAGATTCACATTTGATGACATACAACTCATCAACAAGAACCAAATAGGCTTTCTACATATGCATCGTCTACAACAATGATTTTTATCAGCTGTAGCAAAGAAAGAAACTTCATAGAAGTCAAAATAGGAAAAAATAAAAATGCCTAGCTCATTCGAAAGGATCTCATAATTTCATTATCCATGACTGTTTATGTCTCTAGCATGACCACTTAATGAAATCTAGAGGGAAATAGGGTCCCCTCCCTTTTAATAAAATATGGGGAGCCCCGAGTATTTAATATAGAGCAGATATGCACAATTCCGTACCAGTTTAACAACTCAGCATATAGGGAAGATATGGGCCTTGCATCATTAAATTATCAACAATTGCATATATAGAGAAAATAGGCATGAATCCGATACCCGATACGATGGCAGCAACATCAACGTCAAGGTTATATTCCGATAATCTTGGTGCTTCTTTAGGTTCGATGGGCCTTTCGAAATTGTTCTTGCTCATGAGTCCCCGACTGCTCTGGCCTCGATCATTTCTCCTTTCATTTCGTATAAAACCCCTTCCGGACCCACTGTTTCTTTTATCCTCACTGTATGGCTGATACCGATCCTTATTCAGCCTTGGTTCATGATCGATATCTCTTTTGACTCCGTCGATGGGTCTAACAGGATAAACGGACCCGGAAGGAACCCCTAGTTGGTCATCTTCGACTTTGATCTTCGATTGATATTAGTTTTGTGCATCAGCCCAAGTGTCAGCCGGATGTTCTATTAGATTTTGCTTCAACTACTGTGAAGCCACCAAACTTTGAACATTGAGTCCTTGGGGTAAAAGCTTCAACGGCCCAATCATCAACTGCTGGTGGCAGGTCCATCCTTTCCATTCGATATACAAACTCTCTGAGCATTTCATTATCCTTTTTCCTTACCTTAAATAGGTCCGAATTTCTAGTTTCGACTTTGATAGCCCAGGCGTGTGCTTTCACAGAAGAGTCTACAAGCGTAGCAAATGAGTCAATAGAATTAGGGGGCAAGTTATGATACCCATATCATAGCTCCCTTTGACAGGGTTTCTCCGAATTTCTTTAGCAAGACAGACTCGATCTCATCATCCTCCAAGTCGTTGCCTTTGATGGCGCATGTGTATGAAGTGACATGCTCGTTTGGGTCATTCGTTCCATTGTACTTAGGAATCTCGGGCATGCGGAATTTTTTAGGGATCGACTTTGGAGCCGCACTCGGCGGAAAAGGATTTTGTACAAACTTCTTGAAATCTAATCCTTTCAATATCGGTAGTGCTCCCGGGATCTGATCAACCCTAAAATTGTAGGTTTCCATCTTTTTGTCATTTGCTTCGATTTTCTTCTCCCTTGATTCTATTCGTTTCGTCATCTCCTCGAGCATTTTTGTGATCTCGGGGTTGTTACCCGACTCGTTCCCACTTGACCTTTTCGCGACCGGTTCATCCCTGTGAGTGATCTCTCGAGACGGGTCGGGCTCGATCCTGGTCAGTATGCGGCTCTAGTTTGTAACTGAGCTATTGTCGCTTGTTGAGCCTGCATCATTTCGAAGATTATCTGTAGATTGACCCGTCTCTTTCATTGTTCTGAGTATTCTGTGATGTCGACTCAACTCCACCACGGATGCTATTCTCGGGGCCAGTAGGGAGGCTTATGTCGATACCATATGCGAATTAGCGTCCAACGGTCCGCAATTAGTATTCCGATGGGATCAACAGGCGGTATCTCGTTACCGGGCGCTATATTATTGTTTTCACCGTGGTGACCAGACTCACCGTGTGTAGGTTGAGGTGCTAATTGTGAGTTTGACATTTTGAGCTTAAGCCTAAAATCAGAGACACTTCAAAGAACAAGTGAAAAATAGTATGTGTTATGGAAATTCGTATCAAATAACCACTATTCTTCTTAGCCCCACGGTGGGCGCCAAACTGTTTACCCTCAAAATCGGATAACAATTGAATTTATATGCGGTTTTAAGGATACGTGATCTAACTTGATAACATTGAGAAAATCAGATTAAAATTGAAATCAATGAACAAAAAGTAAATGCGAACCACACAAGTTGAACAATCTTGGCCTTGAAGGTTGGTCACCCTCGAGTTAAAAGTTCCTTAATCGGTATCGGAACAAAATGATATGATAATAAAAACTAGTAATAACAGTATATTGCTGCTTTGTGATGCGTGTTACAATGTGTCTTACAAATAATCAGACCCCCTTTATGTAGTAGGGGAGTCCTACTTTAGATACGATTCTATGAAAGGTAAGGAATCTCATGATTTGCTAATTAATAGGCCTCTCCTTGATATGTGCCGAGATTTCTGCCGTGATATCCGATCGGTTGCGGATATTTTGGCCTTCTTATATTCAGTACGATAACATTTCTTCGAGCTTCGGAGTCGGGGTCAGTTTCGGAGTCATAGGCTCGATGATCTTGAAGATGTATTTCTAACTTTGTACCCTTGTTCGATGGAACCCGGGGTCAATCTTCGACCTATCACGTTTCAGCCCCTACCTGTAATGCAATAGATGATCCCAGTTTCGATCGCATACAACATTGTACTAGCTGACATTTATATAACAACTTATATAACGATTCGACCGGTCGTTTTGTGTATTTCTGCCCCATTTTTTCTTTTGATGCTTCACACATTTGTATTTGTGATTTTATGACTTGCAGGGATTGTTAATTTCATTTCGAGAATGTTTTGGGTTGATTTGGACCCTTTGGTTCTTGGCTTAGAAGCCTAAGTTAGAAATGCAAATTTTTAAAATATAAAATTCTAACTTTTTAACCAAAAACCATAATTCTGCTTTATGAAAATCCAGATTTAGGGATGAAAATATATGAAAATCAATAAAAAAAAAAAAAGTTAAAGTTACTACCCCTTGAAGTTGGAAAAAAATTGCTCCTCAAAATCACCTCTAAGTGAAGTCTAGATCTAAAAAATAGAATAAAATAAGCTAATCTCGAAATTCTTTATTTTAATCCAGATGAGATGTCGCAATTGTGAAACCTGGTTTGCAATTGTGCAGGTAAAAAATGTGAACCGTTATTCGCAAATGCGACTATGCCCCCTATGCTAAGAAGTTGCAATTGCGACAGGTGGATCACAAATTTGATAGTCGCAAATGCAACATAAGCTTCGCAAATGCGAAGAAGCAAGCCTTCCTCCTTCAGTCATTGCAAATGCGAACTAAGCTTCGCAACTGCGAAGCTACCCTCACCTTCCCCTGTATCGCAAATGCGAGCTAGCACTCGCAAATGCGAGCCTAGCATTTGCGAGCTAGCCATCACAAATGCGATGAATGTAGCACCAGCAATGCCAAACTTAGCAAAATCAGTCCGGAATTAATTTGAAATATACCCGAGCCCCCCGGGTCCAATCCAAATATCCATACATGTATAATAACCTCATGCGAACTCACTCGTAAGCTCAAAACATCAAAACAACATTAAGAATCAAGAATCAAGCATCAAACTCAAAGATTTCACATGTTCATAACTTTTAACTTTTAACTTTCCACAATAACGCCCGAAATGGCCTCGGGTCACCTGGGACCCAAATCAAACATACATACAAGTCAAAAATTATCATACAAATCTATCAGAATCGTCAAAATACCGAATTGAGGTCGTTTACCAAGAATGTTGACTGTGATCAACTCCAACAACTTTAAAGTTTAAAAATCAAGTTTTTCTTTATAAAAAACACATCTAAACTTTCTGAAAATCAAAATGGACCACACCCGCTAGTCATAACATCAAATTAGGCTATTCAAGGTCTCAAACCACAGAATAAAAAGCTAGAGCTTAAAATAATCGGGTCGTTACTGTTAGGGCCATTAATTTTAATTTAAAAATCTCGCAAAAAATAACGAAAAAATAAGAAAAAAAAAGTGTAATACAAGTACCGTTATGCAAGTGAATTTAATTTAAAAATCGGACAAAAAATAATAGAAAAAGTAAAAAATAATTTTGGTAAAAGAACCCCGAAGCCGAGCAAGGACGGCGATGCGGAATTCTGCTCAATTCTTTAAGAACTAGTAAAAATGCTTTTTAATATAAGCATAATATTTTTCCTCTTTTGTTTTCGGGGGACAAAGTGTCTTTGTAGAAGGAATCTTTTCATTTCCGTTCATCTCTCCTTCGCACCACGAATTAAAAAAAAAAAAAATCAATAAGTGTTCCTGGCATATATAATATGGAAAAACTATGGTGCATAGAAAGTGTAGCATCCAACACTAACAGATAGTGTATGCGTGTGCGTGTACGTGTATGTGCGCGTGCGTGTGCAAAGTAATTATAATTAAAGAATTTTTGTTCAACTTTAAAAATTAAAAAAGGACACTTTAAAAGTCTTTTTTTTTAGAAAAATATAAAGGACACCTTGGAAAGTGAATGCTTGAAAATCCACTATGTGGGAGAAGCAATCACCTACAAAACCTTTAAGATTAGAACACTTTAAAGATTCATCCTTCCATATTTTAGCTTATAAGATTCCGTGGAAGTATATAGTAAACAAAAGACAGAAGAAACGCAACACTATAACGCTATATTACATCCTACGTACTTTACAGCTTGTTTGGATGGTTGTTACCTATTGTATTGTATCGTATTATTACTTTAAATACAATGTTTGTTTTGATTGTTACTTTAATTTTATTATATCGTATTGTTAAATTCGTCGTTACATAACGACGAAATGTGCCACTTTACGTAACGACCAATTTGGTGTGGATACGTTGTTATCTTGTCTTTTTCTCTCATCTCACCCTTCATTATATTATTATTAAATAATTTAATTTTATCATTTGTCCTACCTTTTTATATAATAAAGTTACCCCGTATTATAATTTTTCTTTATAGTATTGCAAGTTTATTCTTGGTATTGCTGGTACGTGATATCATGAAACAACAGTAAACGATACGATCTATCCAAATAGTGTATTTATCAAACGATACCATACAGTACAATACAATACAATGCAATACGATACATTATGAAATGATGGGTAACAACCATTCAAACAAGCTGTTAATTCATCCGTCCATGTAGTGCCAATATTGTCCGCTCAATAGATTATTGAATCAAAATAAAATTGTATACCCAAATATAATTTCAACCGTAAAATGGATAAATAAAGGCCATGGAGGCTAGTGATGTATAAAGTTAGGAGTTCTTTCTCAATTATTCTCAAACCAACAATCTTCTAAACCAATATATTTGAAAGCATGTCACTTTACCAAAATATATGTGCTTTTCTTTTTTGTCAAATTGACTTCCTTAATACATCTATAGGGTGATCACGAGTTTCTTTCCTATATACAATTACAATGTGTGCTTAGTCAGAATCTTTAAGGAAACTATCTTCCTGTGAATAATGTAGCCATTATAGGCAAATAACATCACTAGCCTGTGACTCTAATGTTTTTTTTTTTCACAATTAAAGCACATTGAGGAATATGCTAATCTATAACTAATTATATTACATTATGTACAAAACAAGATGGCTTTAAAATATTTTTTCAAAAACCTAACAATTTGATGTTAATTATTTTGGAAATCAATTCAAATCAACATCCATTTGGGTGAAAGAGAACAAAAGATTGAGCTAGTTTTGATAAAGACCTATGATAGTTTTTTCAATTTCAATTCTTTCCTAAAACTAAAAGTATTTGTACGATGTCCCGCATTAACAAACATGACCTAATTAAATGTTACTTGCACTAAAAATAAGCCGCAGACAACATCAAACGTCTCTTTCAGTGAGGTTATAGCATAATATAATATAGAAAATACTTTTTATTTTTTATTCTTGTTTGAAATTCTCTCCAATTATATCTTTCAAATCTGACAAAACTGAAGCTTTCTGTATGTGGAAAGCTAGCTAGGATACCGAAGGAAAAATATTGATGGGTATTCTTATTTTATTCCAATGATTTAGCTAAAATATGATGTTGTATGTTCCTTTTATCCTAGTGCATAGGACCAGAAATACTTTTTTTCTATGTAATTTAATTAAATATAATGTAATTGGCATAAAGTGCAACATATAGTTTGCATAGCAACCTTGGTTACTCTAAAAGGAAAAAAATATATATATTACAGATATTATCGATATAATTAAGAATGATTAAACTACTGACATTTGATTAATTGTGGAAATAATTGTGGGGAATGTTTGTTAAAAACATATTTATATTCTTATTAATTAATGATTTTTTTTTTCTGATTACTTTCTTTTAAGGATTTCCACAATGAGGATAAAGTTTGTCCCCTTAGGTTCACTTTGTGCAGAATTATAAGCATTCTACCTGTTGTGAGATGCTCTTTTAATTCTTTTGTAGATGTTCTATTCAATACCTAGCTAGCCACTATTAGTGATGCTAAAATTTAGGGGTCAATTGGGTTTGTGGTTTTTTTATGAACTTGTTCTTAGTGTTATGATCCTATCTTTTTTTCCTATACATGAAAAATTACTTTTACACATAAAAAATCCACCTTTTATACATAAGAGATCTAAAAAGGTAATTTTTTTTAATTTTAAAATTGTAAAAGGATAAAATATACAAATAGCACTAAATATTTAGAATGTCAATATCAATTAAATTGATATAAAAATTAGTCATATTCAATAAATGATACTCCCTCCGTTTCAATTTATGTGAACCTATTTTCTTTTTAGTCCGTGCCAAAAAGAATGACCTCCTTCCTTATTTGAAATAAATTTACTTTTATATAATGATTTATAGCCACACAAATATATGTGCCTTATTTTACACCACAAGTTCAAAAGTCTTCTCTCTTTTCTTAAACTCCATGCCGAGTTCACATAAATTAAAACGGATGGAGTACAAAATAGCATTTTATGTTGGTCAAGACATACTTACTATCTATTGCTCCGGAAGAAAATAACTGTCTGTGTGAAAGTGCACAAATACCTGATTTTGGGACCGCCGTTTAAGTTGTACCTTAAGTTTAAAATCGCACACTTTGAATACAACTTCAATCATACGTAACTAAAATAGTAAAATCCGCGTCTAAAGTTACAAATTTTGTTTAAGGTTGAAAAGTCACATGCATAAATGAACTTCAGATAATTATGACTAAAGTTCATGAATTTTGCATGCACTTCAACTGTATATGGCTGAAGTGCAGCAATTTTTGCACGCAGCAAGATATGACAATTGCACCCACTGTTGTCTGCACTTCAGACACACATGCCTTAAGTGCAAAAATGACTGCGCTTGAGCCAGACATGACTAGAGTAGTCATGTCTGGCTCAAGCGCAGTCATTTTTGCACTTAAGGCACACATGACCACTCAACTGCAACCAATTTTTTGCATGCACTTGAGACATCTGAAGTGTCACGACTCAAGATTTGTTAAAGGTCGTGATGACGCCAAACACCGCTGTTGGGCAAGCCAACAATAATTGATTAACTTAATTACTCATTTTAGTATTTGAAATCACGATTTCCTTCAATGTAATAGTAAAAGATGGAATTTGCAGAGTAAATAATAATATTTTAACATTTTCGATACTGAACAATCCATAATCACCCCAAAACCCGGTGTCACAAGTGCATGAGCATCAACTAGGAAGTAAAAAAAGTATCTGTTCGGAATACAAATTGGACAGGGAAAATATAAGTACTCTGAAGGAGACTCTGCCAGCTGCGGGTCGTAATATGGAATGCAACTCACGTACCCGCATATAAACACGCCTCTGCTCTCACAAGGCCACTAGATATACATGCACAAAAATATGCAGCAAGTGTAGTATGAGTACGTAAATCAACGTGTACCTGGTAAGTATCTAGCCTAACCCCGTAGAAGTAGTGACGAGGGGTCGACATCGACACTTATTAGTGGTCCAATAATATCAGGTACAGTAATGATAAGCAGATATGAGGCAGAACAAATAAACGAAATAAACGAGTATAAATACGAGGTACAATCTTCCTATTTGCAATAAACTCAAGCTCTCCATTAGAAATTCCCTCCTTAACCAGAGCATGTATACACATATAGAGGATATCATCAAATAGGTTGTCGTAATTTAAATCAGGAAAACTCACAGATACACTTGCTTCTTGCCAAATATTATGCACGATCCATGAAGATATTTTATAGGAATGCCGAGGTATACGGCCCGATCCAACACAAATATTTAAACTATGCACTGCCGAGGGTCGAACGGCACGAACCACAGATGCATCTATTAAACTGCCGAGACGAACGACCCGCTCCCATGAGAGTGTGGTACATAAATCCTGCCGAGGCGAACGGCCCGAACCCATTAGAATAAGAAGTTTTAACGGGTCCTTGACCCCACTCACGAATAAACGTGTGAGTTTTAAATTCATTAATAAAAACTTTTCAATGAAACTTTTATATATATATATATANTAATCATGAAACTCGTGAAGTCTCTACAATAGCAAGTCTAGCCTCAAGTAGTAATGTAAAATAGAGGAATTTAATAGACAAGAGACTGCTCAAATAGTACAACTATAGCAGGATGTGAGCTTAAGTCTACCCGGACAATAACATGAATGTAGCTACGTATGGACTCTCGTCACCTCGCACGTGCGTAGCCCTCACAACAAGTACCACATTTCAATTACAACACCTAGGGGTAATTTCCCCTCACAGGGTTAGACAAGAGACTTACCTCGCTCTGAAGTTCCATAACTGGGTCCAACGCCTCTCTAACACCGCAAACTGACGCTCGTCGCTCCAAAACTAGTCAAACAATATGCAAACCAATAAAAATTTACTCTAATACTCTCAACAATTCAATTTGCACTAATTTCCAACTCCGTTCGAAAGTTCGATAAAATCACCCTCGGGCCCTCGGGCCAGTATTCCAAAAATTTTCGAAGATAAACTTTACCCATAACACCACGAACTCAAATATATAATTTATTCCAAATTCCATATCCAATTTCGTGGTCAAAATCCAAAAATACCAAATTTTTAGGTTTTCTACCAAAACCCCAAATTTCCACTAGTTTCCCATGATTTTCCATGTTAAAATCTAGATATAATCCAAGTATTTAACTTGCAATAGGTGGGAATTACTTACTTAGACATAGATGATGAAGATGGAGCTCCAAAATCGCTCCTAGGCCGGCTCCCATGGAGGAAATGAGATGAAATGAGCCAAACCTATTTTTGCAAACTTTTACACTGCCCAGGCGACCATTCTTCGCGATCACGGAAAGACCATCGCGATCACGAAGGCCAAAAATGTACTGCCTTCAACTTCCTCTTCGCGTTCGAGCCAGCATGGTCGCGTTCGCGAACCTTTGTGACTACCACCCTTCGCGTTCGCGTTCCAGTAGCCGCGTTCGCGAGGGGCAACTGCTCCAGGCCTCGCTCCGTCTCTCTTCTACGCGTTCACGGCAGCCCTCATGCGTTCGCGCAGGCTGTCCCAGGCCTTCTTCCGCGCTCGCGAGCCCACAGTCGCGTTTGCGATGCACAATTTCCTCCCCAGCTCCAGCTTCTCTTCGCGATCACATCCCTTGTACTGCGATCGCGATGCTTACCAGGAACACCATAAACCAGCAACATCCAAACACCAAACTTTATCCGAAACACCCCTGAAACACACCCGAGGCCCCCGGGACCCCGTCTAATCACACCAACCTATCTCAAAACATGACACGAACTTGCTCGAGGCCTCAAATAACATCAAACAACGTCAAAATCACGGATCACACCCCAATTTGAACTTAATGAACTTTAGAACTTCGAACTTCTACATTCGATGCTGGAACCTATCAAATCACGTCTAATTGACCTCTAATTTTGCACGCACGTCACAGTCGGCATTACGGACCTACTCCAACTTCCAAAATCGGAATCCTACACCGATATAAAAAACTCCACTCCCGGTCAAAGTTCTCAATTTCTAACATTCGCCAAATGACCCCAAATGACCTACTGACCTCCAAATCCACATCCGGACGCTCTCCCAATACCAGAATTACCATACGGAGCTATTCCCAGAATCGGAATTCCAAATGGACATAACATCAAAATGCACTTCAACCCAAATTTATGAAATTTTTCCAAAATGCCAACTTTCCACAATAGGCGCCGAAACGTTCCCAGGTCATCCAAAACCCTATCCGAACATATGCCCAAGTCCAACATCATCATACGAACCTGTTGGAACCTTCAAATCCTGATTCCGAGGCCGTTTACTCAAAAATCACACCTTAGTCAATTTCTCCAACTTAAAGCTTCTGAAATTAGAATTTTCTTTCAAAATCAACTCCGAACTTCCTGAAATCCAATTCCGACCACACGAACAAGTCATATTCCTGAAGTGAAGATACTCATGGCATCAAACTGTCGAAAAACACACTAAGCTCAAAACGACCGATCGGGTCGTTACATTCTCTCCCAATTAAATATATGTTCGTCCTCGAACGTGCTAAGAACTGCTCTAGAGTTGTCTGAAATCACTGTGGTAACACCTCGTTCACTTACCCCGTGCTACCACAACTCAATTGAGCACACTAGCTCGAGCTAGTATGAAGATTATCCCTTTTATTTAGTCAAATAAGCCTAAGGGCCCAATTCCAACATCCGAAATTCTTTACCAAGCATGTTTCCATCATACAAACACCGTATCAATCACTACACGATGCACCAATACATGATTGCATACCTTTGCTGAATCCACACCATGCATTGCATAATTCACATGACCAGAATAACATCTTCTGATAACAACAGCCGAAACCCCATGAATCCGATGCTCAGTAAACACCTTATGACACATATAAGTCTTGTTCCAACTCTTGTAATGCTGCCACGACGGAAGAGATGTGTAGATACTCATAACCAACTGCCGAGTCAACAAATCATTGAGTCCTCCTCTTGACAAGAACCATTACCTCATTATGAATCAAATAACAGTATTTTCTCTTTAATACGTTTCATATAAATTTGATCGCACTGATCCCAGGCCCAATAATCTCGTCTCACCCTGTACATGCTGCCCGGGAAATAAGCCACCTCAGACACTGCCAAAGCTCTTATATGATGCCACAATGTGCCAACGGGCAACAAACTCGAATGTGACACAAAAGGAAAAATGAACTCTAGAAAGAATAACTCAACCCACGTAACTAATTAAGCAACCGAAAAGATGTTATGAACCTTCATCAGAAAATAAGAAACAAAACACACAAGAATACATATGGGAAACTATTACTCAACATCACACTGTTGCGGCGTGCAACCCGATCCATACATGATACCGTTGCGTCATGCAACCCGATCCAACCATGATACTCGTGGCGGCGTGCCACCCGATCCAAACAATGTACCCGTGGTGGCGTGCCACCCGATCCACATATAAGAATCTACAAGGAAATACTTACCGAGCTAAAATGCTCATAACTGCGAAATACCCGAATGCTAACCACGAGCACACGAAGTGCATAATACAAATCCTGGGGAGACGGGTAGCGCCATACACTACGAAACTCAAGCACAACTAAGGTGCAATAAATGACCTGCATCTCGAGAGCCATCCTGCTCATATTACACCACAAACTAAACGGGATCACAACACATGTGTGAATAATCAAATCACCTCACATCCCACCTTGCATAACATAGATTACATGGATTAGCTTACGACAAAAATAACATCTAAGACCCGAAGACTCCTCTGTAAACAACGCTATGCTGAAATGAACACATCCGGCCCGATATAGAGCACACACTCACCTTTAGATCCATCTACGGACCTCAAGCTGATTCTGATCGTACCGCACTGGCTAATAACCTTTCAAGGATCCACAACAACCCTTTCTCCCATACACAAGAACAACCGTTAAATCTGGAACAACCTTCTACAGTCCACAACAAAATGAACCGAGCGCCATTCAGGCATAAATTCTCACATTAACGATAGTACCACAATCTCCATACTTGGTCTAAATCTTTGATCAATTAAGTGACCACAGGTCACACTTATACAATCTTCCCGTGGATTACGCTCCCACGACCTTCCGCACCAGGTAACAAGTCTGCACATCTATATCACCGGCCATACTAATGCTGTAAAGCGAATCAAGGATCCGCGAATCAATACACAAAGCCTTTTACATATGACATCGACCTCAGGTGACACTGAAGACAATACCACTTTACTTTAAACATCTAAATCCCTTTTCTGCTCATCTGAGCTTGTGACGTTCTTGTCAACACCAACCGAGACCTTGATCCTCAACTTCCAATTTCCAGGTTACTCACTGCATCTAATCGTACCAATACGCAAGAGTACAAGAATTTCATCATAACTCCTGAGCCACTAATAGAATAAACACTCCATCATATGGAGACCTTTCGCTAAACTCATTTTAGGAGAACCATTGCAACAGGCGACTGAATTCCTCAAGTAGTGGTCTAAACCACCATAACTCTTTCGAGATCCATCTACACAAAACAAGCCATAATACTCGAATGCCTCCAAATAATTCAAATTACGGCGTCCGTCAAGCCTCGCCCATACCGCCACAAATCACCTGCATGACTTAACACACTGAAGGAACTGATCATTGCTACCATCATGCCGATTCGACCATTGCTAACCGATCTGACTTCCTTTAATTTACTCTGGACTTGCCTTAGGAATAATAATAGCTCCATTCAAAACATAACAAACCCAAATCCCCACTCATCCATAGTGACCTTATTTCATGAGACCACGTTGTCTCAAAACCCAAGAACCATCTCATACCCTCCTTGTGCGCATATTCGCATATTTAACTAGTACACCTGCTTTGAAAATTCCTCTATGAATCCAAAGATATGTTCTCCCATTCGTCTAATGCTGCACCGCAGACCGAACATAACATAGAATACTCCATGCCCTTTTTCATAATCCACTGCAAAAGCTCTATTCTTAACCATACTACGGACTTGAAATCCTGAGGCACCGCACTTTAACTTTTGAATCTACTAGGATCGTTGTCGAGCGTCAGCCACTCTGGCTTGATCTCATATAATCAAACTCCAAGGCCGCTGGCACATGAACACCCTCTAAAAGAAGCACCCGACTAAATCACTTTCCTTGTACATCATATCTACACTAAGCATAAACTCTGAGTCTTCCCAAAGCCTGAACATAAATTGATAAAAGCCAATTATAGCACACGTTCCTAAAATACTTTGCTCAAATCACCACTGATGTCTTCTTTCCTTAGTCGCAATAACCTACCAATACACCAATAACCAGGAACCTCACAAGTAGATAACCATGCAATCAATTCGTAGACGGTAGGGTCTCCCACTTAGCTTGAAGCTACCATTACAATACCCTGGAACCCACCAAGATTCCTCCTTCCTCATTGACATGATCTTGCACAATCAACCAGCCAAATTTCCCGAAATCTTTCCATTAAACGTTTTATGAACTCTTTGAACCACTAGCCACATTTACATATTTGACCTCTTACCAGATAGCTAGTTGTATTCTTCATAGAAGTTCCGTCAACACCACGTGACCGCCAACCTGCTCACAGGAGATAACCCATCTGTGGAAATTACATGCCGACATCTCCCAACGGTGCTGCACTGTGTACAATAACTACAAAATCAGTAAACCACCCTGAGCTCGTGCTCATTCACCAGCTGTACAAGTCCGTTCACTCCCCATTGACATCCCAAATCCCTCTGAACTTTCCTCAAGGCGTGCAACTATCCTACCACATAACCCATATGCTACTCCGTCACTCTCCCACTTTGGTCAAACCCTCTCCTTTAAGCAACTACCCGACTCATATTTCTTACACCTGGCCTTCTAGAAATTTAACCACCGCAAGACACCTCCCACATGTCCTACCTCATCCTTCGCTACCCTGTGGTTTCCCTAAAATAAAAATCCATCTCTATAGCGCTTGAACCATTAGGTTGCTGCCAACTTTAAACCTCTCTGAAGATCATCTTCCTTGAGCCATCAACATTAGAAACACCTATTTGACTCTGAACCACTGCACACTATGATCTATGACAGCGGCTTCCCCGGCACCATTTCACCATATTCTGCCCCAAAGGTGAATTGAAGAATGCCATAACACCGGCGAACTTAACGTATTTAACAATGACGACGACACCACATCACATATGACAATTCCACCACACTCAAAATACCATGTCTCATTCCTCCAACAACCCAACTTGAACACTCAGAGTCAGGTTTCTTTTCCTCCACTGGAAATAAAACTCTGAACCTCTGAATCATGCACGGAGTAAAATCTCCTTTCAAGTCATTCACTGCCCCGACACGTAGACAATCATCCTACCATCACCTCAATATTGTGCGATAACAACTGGTGAACATCATAGCAATCTATGCATAGCCTCAAAACCATCAGAACCGCTACTGAGCTGAAATGACAGAACATCCTTCCGCAAGGCGACGATGTTAGCCCAATCAAATAAGAAGGGAGAAACATCCTGAACGACATCTACAATAGCATTAAAATTCCTCGATTCCCAATTTATAACGAGCGCTTCACGTCGCATAAGATTGAATAGGAAGGAAATGAAAGCATAAGCCTCATAGGAATCAGATCGCACGATGAGGAATCAAGAAGGGAAGTGCTCCTAACAGCCCTGTAGCTTCTCGAAGATAAGTACAGACGTCTTCGTACCGATCCGCAAGACTCTAATAGACTCGCTCATGACTCGTGAGACCTAAGTGAACCTAGTTCTCTGATACCATATTGTCACGAACCAAGATCCGCTAAAGGTCGTGATGGCGCCTAACACCGTTGTCAGGCAAGCCAACAATAATTGAATAACTTAATTACTCATTTTAGTAATTGAAATCATGATTTCCTTTAATTTAATAGTAAAAGATGGAATTTACAAAGTAAATAATAATATTTTAACATTTTCAATACTGAACAATCCATAATCACCCCAAAAGGCGGTATCACAAGTGCATGAGCATCAGCTAGAAAGTAAAATAAAAATACAACATCTCTTCGGAATACAAATTGGACAGGAAAAACATAAGTACTCTGAAGGAGACTCTCCCGGCTGTAGGTCGTAATATGGAATGCAGCTCCCCTAAGTCCCCGCATATAAACATGCCTCTGCTCTCACAAGGCCACTAGACATATATGTACCTGCACAAAAATATGCAGCAAGTGTAGTATGAGTACGTAAATCAACGTGTACCTAGTAAGTATCTAGCCTAACCCCATAGGAGTAGTGACGAGGGGTCGACATCGACACTTACTAGTGGTCCAATAATATCAAGTACAGTAATGATAATCAGATATGAGGCAAAAAAAATAAATGAAATAAACGAGTATAAATACGCGGTACAATCCTCCCTTTTGCAATAAACTCAAGCTCTCCATTAGAAATTCCCTCCTTAACCGGAGCATGTATACATATATAGAGGATCTCATCAAATAGGTTGTTGTAATTTAAATCAGGAAAACTCACAGATACACTGGCTTCTTGCCAAATATTATGCACGATTCCATGAAGATATTTTATAGGAATGCCGAGGTGTACGACCTGATCCAACATAAATATTTAAACTATGCACTGCCGAGGTTCGTATGGAACGAACCATAGATGCATCTATTAAAGTTCCTAGACGAACGACCCGCTCCCATGAGAGTATGGTATATAAATCTTGCCGAGGCGAACGGCTCGAACCCCACTCACGAATAAATGTGTGAGTTATAACTTCATTAACAAAAACTTTTCAATGAAACTTATATATATATCGCGAAAAACATTTCGTAAGAGGAATACAATTATTTCGTGTCTAATCATGAAACTCGTGAAGTCTCTACAATAGCAAGTCTAGCCTCAAGTAGTAATGTCAAATAGAGGAATTTAATAGACAAGAGACTACTCAAATAGTACAGCTATAGCATGATATGAGCTTAAGTCTACCCGAAAAATAACATGAACGTAGCTACGTAAAGACTCTCGTCACCTCACGCGTACGTAGACCTCACAAAGAGTAGCAGACTTCAATTACAACACCTAGGGGTGATTTTCCCCTCACAAGGTTAGACAAGAGACTTACCTCGCTCCAAAGTTCCATAACCGGCTCTAACGCCTCTCTAACACCGCAAACCGACGACCATCGCTCCAAAACTAGTCAAAAAATATGCAAACCAATAAAATATACTCTAATACTCTCAACAATTCAACTTACTACAATTTCCAACTCCGTTTGGAAGGTCGATAAAATCACCCTCGAGCCCACGTGCCCGGATTTCGAAAATTTTCGAGCACCCCATAAACACACCTGAGGCCCTCGAGACCCCGTCCAATCACAGCAACCTATCTCAAAATATGACACAAACTTGCTCAAGGCCTCAAATCATGTCAAATAACGTCGAAATCACGAATCACACCCCAATTCGAGCTTAATGAACTTTAGAACTTCAAACTTCTACATTCGATGCCAGAACCTATCAAATCATGTCCGATTGATCTTAAATTTTGTACACAAGTCAAATTCGACATTAAAAACCTACTCTAACTTCCAGAATCCAACCCCGATATCGAAAAGTCCACTCCCGATCAAACTTCTCAAAAACAATCAAATTTCTAACTTTTGCCAAATGACCCCGAAATGACCTACGGACCTCCAAATCCACATTCGGACGCGCTCCCAATTCCAAAATCACCATATAGGGCTATTTCCAGACTTGGAATTCCTTGTCGGGATGCTCGTGGGGAACTCCAAGGTGGACTGGACTAGATAAAAATTGTGCAGTCTCCACCAGAGGTGATGTTACATTCGTAACATGATGAAAAAACATTATCTTTCTTCTAAACAATAATACTATAATAATGACATTTTAAAGATCGATAGGAAAAGATACTAATATGATCAGATTCATAGCTCAAACGTTTGCTGATATGCACATCTCTCAACGGACGGTCCTTTGCATCCCTCGATGTGCGTGGAAGATCAAGAAAGTATGCACTCCAATTTTATAATGTATTGTCAGTGCCCACGTTCGATTAAGTAGCCTGCTGGCTAAGCTGTGACGTCCTCGGTCACAGCACACTGAATGCAGGCATATCATCACCAGCAACGTGTGCCTTACCATGATCATCTAGCAAACTTTCACCAATATTGTACATTGGTGCCTCAATGCCCCCTTGCTGGCCACATGTCCGCGCCGACCATGCGGGCCACCCCATCCTCTCTTGTCACGCCTGGCACGTCCACCACGTGCCGAGGGCACGTTTGGCCCATGATAGTATTCCTCTAGCGAAACATACGCTGTTTGAAAACCTTACGGCGTATCCGCTCGTGCAGCTACAAATGCGGCAGTAGCAAGCACAGAAACCTGACGACCCCAATAGTGTAGTAATGGCGCTCCGTCACATAAAATGTTGCTGCATCTCTAGACCTATCTGGTAAATACGGTGTAAGACAATAACATGCATAAAATGTAATATATTAATTTAATAAAATAAGTACATCTAATATTATACATAAGTATATCAAATAACGTACCGTGTCTCGTGCCTCCCCGCATATGGAACATACTAACAACCCTTCCGGTGATCCAGATCACCTATCAGAGTGCAAGTAACACAACGGTACCATGCCATGTACTCGTGCTCACCGTTAACACCATCATGTGGAGGGTCTGGCAAAAATGTGAAAGTCTCTGATCCTAGTCCTCTATCCGGTCCTCGAGCCAGGCCAAGTACGTGTGGTTAACTCTACTCCGATCATTCCGCTCGTAATGCGTAGCATGCCAACAAGGATGAGCAAGTATATGTTGTGGCCATCAAAACTATTGCAGGACTCTCCCTGTCGGTTGATGCTCAACTATATCCTGACATATCAATGGGACCTAAGAAAGCCACACGGCTCAACCTTTTGAGCAATAGTCTGACAAACTAGCGATGAGCTCGTCGCTATATGGCCTCCATACAAACTATTTATTAAACTCAAGTATGTAAATGCTAGAAAAATCATGTATTAACAAACGTACTAAGTTGAGTATTTACTTGATCACCATCTAGAAGATCCAAATATCCCAGTAGAGCAGGAGATAATATCGAGCCTCAATGTTGAAGGCGTGACCTCTCCTATCTGCCCACCTCCTAGCACGGGGTAGAAGCGGCAAACGTGGTGCATCCGGAGCTAGTGGTCGAGGAGGGGGCTGCATCTGCAAGAATCTCTCCCAAACCCAAACCTAATATTGATTGTGGACGTAAAACTGAGTATTTTTACTATATTAATGATATTTATGAAAAGGATTGATAATGTTATAACCTGTAGAAGCAGAATAAATCCAACAACGTCTTTCACGCTACCCATCGACGCCCTGCATAGCTGCCTATACAGGTATGCTGAAATGCCACCGCCCTAACCATATATGGTTATATAATCTAACCACTCCATATGGGCCAAGAAATGCAGGCTCACAAGTTCCCCGAGATGTTCGGGAAAAGAATGTCCCAAAATATCTTCAATAGTAGCAGCCTAGGATGCCGCTCAACACCCTCCACTAGTGTCTCATCCGTGATCTGCTCGTGTAGTGCCTTTAGGTGTTGCCTAATATGAAATAACAATAATCGGCTAACTCCACTAGTCGCAGTCTCCTCAACCGGCCAAAATCCAATGAGCCTCTCCAACATCTCTAGATAGTCAACCCTCATATACTGCCTAACTACAGGCAGGTAGTGGATAGCAAGACCGTCAATGGGTAATTCCAAAAACAACCTCCATTCTTGTAGTGATGGTGGCCTCGCCGGTAGGAAAATGAAATGTGTGCGTCTCTGTCACGACCCAAAAACCACCTAGTCCAGATGACACCTAACCAGTTCTAGGTAAGCCTAACATAAAATAAGGTAACGCAAGTGAAAGATCAATAACAACAAGAATAAAATAATGAAAATCTGTACAACTTCCTGAGGACTGGTAGTACAATTCACGAGCGACTACGAATAAGATTACAATTTCAGTTTGAGGAAAGATACGTCATTTATTTGAAATATACATAAACAGAAATATAAATCCTAAACTACCACGAACTACTGGTAGCTTCTATCTGGAGCTATGATAAGTCTTCAATGCTAGGCCCACGAACTTCGTAGCTCCCCTCGCTGAATATCTGCACCTAAGGTGCAGAAGTGTAGTATGAGTACAACCGACCCCATGTATTTAGTAAGTATCTTGACTAATCTCGGTGAAGTGGTGGCGAGGTTTTCTAAGTCAGAAGATACTCACTAATATAACCTGTTCAATTAGAATTGCAATAGAAATAATACTAGAAATAACAAAGAAGAGTACAAGAACAAATATGAGAAGCAATAAATAATTACTACACGAAATCACGGTCAGTTTTCTCAATATCACAACTTATCCTTTTCTTAAAGCGATAACCACCAAACAACAAAGTAAATCCACGAATCTTTAAAGTATGAGGAATGTGTTCAAGATATAAAGACAAATGACACGACAACACCCTTCGCGCATTTATCTTATCCTTACCAAAAATATGAATATATGTTAAATCAATTGGCACGGAAACACCATTCGCCTTTATCTCATCCTCGCCAAGAATATGTATAAGAATACCAATCAGGTAAAGGAAATACCATAACAATAACAACAAAGTATAAAATACATAAGTAGCAATATCGAACAAGGTAGATCTATAGAAAATAGTAACCGACAGGGTGGGAAGCACAAAAGTAATGATATCAATTAAGGTAGGAGAAAATGAATTCACTATCTAGAAAAGTTGAAGGTTTAGATGAAAGCACAACAAATGAGAAAAAGCACAGATGTAAATATAACAAAAAAGATGGAAAGCATGATTGTGACTAGATAAATAGATAGAAAGCATAGACAGAACAATAACAATTAATGTATGAGGCAAAGAAGTGATAACAACAACAAGTCACATAGAAAGCATAGGTGTAACAATGATAACTTGGAATGAAGACATAAATGTATATGCAATGGCATGACATCACCCGTCGTGCTTTACTCTCTACCTTACATAATAATGTATATACAATGGGACAACATCACCCTCCGTGCTTTACACTCTTCCTCACATGATAGTGTAAGACAATGGCACATCATTATCCTTCGTGCGTAATAATGTATATGAAATGGCACGGCATCACCCTTCGTGCTTTATACTCTTCCTCACATGATAATGTATATGCAATGGCACGACATCATCCTTCGTGCTTTATACTTTTCCTCACATGATAAAGTATATGCAATTGCATGGCATCACTCATCGTGCTTTATACTCTTCCTCATCAAGCACATGTATATCAATGAAAAGCAAGGTAGGAAGCATGGATAACATCAAGAAGAGTGGTCAAACAAATACACCACGTGAACATCAATCACAGCTCTCGAACCAATAAATATTTAAATAAATCTCAAGAACCCTATTATTCTACTATCTCGATAAAGCTCAAACATGCTTTTCAACTTAAGTATGGAACCTAAGTACCTTAGAATTATGGTATATGCATGTATTTTGTGATTAGGTATAGTGATGACCGAATTTAACACATCAACAGTTTCGCAAAGAGGCCATCAAATTTAATCTAGTTATGACATGCTGAATCATGGATTCTAGCATTGAAATTCATATTCATATTATTATAGAATTCAAGTAAAATATGAGGCAAGAAAATCACATAGACCTACAAGGCACAAAGAATTTCATAATCTACCCCGAGCATGGATAACCCTAGCACATGCATATACGCTCGTCACCTCACATATATATCACCCCCGCATGTAGCAAACATATTATTTTATTAGAAAACATTTTCTGAAAAAAGCTAGGCAAGAAACTATAATTACTCGGTCGGTCGTTTTGAGAGTTGTAGTCCAGTTCCCCCATTTTATGCTCCTTTTGTGTTCGATAGCTGTTATATGACTTATCAGGTTAGCTGGTTCACGTTCGAAGAGATTTCAGAGTGAATTGAAACACTTAGTCTTTTAATGAAAAGCATAAGTTGGAAAACTTGACTTATGTGTAAATGACCTCGGATTTGAATTTTGATGGTTCTGGTAGCTCCATTAGGTGATTTTGGGCATAGGAGCGCGCACGGATTGTGATTTGGAGGTTCGTAGTAGAATTAGGCTTGAAATGGCGAAATTTAGAATTTTGGAAAGTTTGATCGGGGGTGGAATTTTTTATATCGGGCTTTGATTGGATTTTTGAAAGTTGGTGTAGGTCCGTGGGGTCATTTGTGACTTGTGTGCAGAATTTGAGATCAATCGGACGTGATTTGATGGGTTTCGATGTCGTTTGTAAAATTTGAAAATTTTAAAGTTCATCAGGCTTGAATCTGGGTCCAATTCGTATTTCGATGTTGTTTGAGGTGATTTGAGGGTCCAACTAAGTTCTTATTGGGTTATAAGACTTGTTGGTACGTTTGGTTGAGGTCTTAGGGGCCTCGGGTTGATTTTGAGTGGTTAACGGACTTGGAGTTTGACTTATGGAACTGCTGAGGGTGTAATCACACCTGCGGAAGTCTCATCGCAGGTGTGAGCTCGCAGAAGCGAGCTTTCCATCGCAGGAGCAGAGATGGGCTGGCCTGGGAAGGACGCAGGTGTGAGGGGATAACTGCATCTGCGAGCTCGCGGGTGTGAGCGAGGCTCCGCAGATACGGAGTTGAGGTAGGGGTTGTTTACGCAGAAGCCGATTGATGGCCGCAGAAGAGCCTCCGCAGATGCGGAACCTGGAGCGCGGATGTAGACTTGGGTAACTTAAGTGGCTTCTGTAGAAATGGAGAATTTACCACAAAAGCGGTTCTGTAGGTGCGAAAATATTGCCGCAGGTGCGAAAAGCCTGGGCAGAATGTTTAAAAACGAGGGTTTGTGATTTTTGGCTTCATTTCAATATTTTGAACTCGGTCTTTGGCGATTTTGAAGTGGATTCTTGAGGTAAGCTTCGTTTACTCGTTTTTGGTTAATAATCTTGTTTCCCTATTGTTTTCCCCACCTAGATTGTGTGGTTTTGAGGTGAAATTTGGGGTTTTGAGGCTAGGGATTTGGAGAGTGAATTTTAGGGATTTAATTGACCATTTGCTGTCGGATTTTGGTAAATTTGGTATGGTTAGACTCGTGAGTGAATGGGCTTTCGTGTTATTTGTGACTTTTGTCGGATTTCTAGGCATGGGCCCGAGTGTAGGGTTTGAGCCGATTTCGAATTTTCGTTATAATTTCGTATTTTTCTTATGGAATTGATTCCTTTAGCCTATATTGATTGTATCGTACTTCTTATGGCTAAATTCGGGATGCTTGGAGACTGATTTGAGAGGCAAAGGCGTGTTGGAGTAGAGTTTTGCCCGGATTAAGGTAAACAACACTTTCAGACTTGGTTATGAGGGTTCAAAACCCCAAATAATGTGTTATGTGATTGGTATTAAGGTGACGCACATGCCAAGTGATAGGCGTGCACCGTGTGAATTGGGACCTGGTCGATCCCATGGCACTGTAAAGTGGTCCTATCTTGTTGATATCTATGTTTTCACCATGTGATAAGATAACTGAACTGTTAATCATGCTAGAGATCATGTTTAGGCTATTTGCCGGTACTGTTGGGACCCATAGTAGTCGTTTCTTGCTGTTGACTTAGTGATTTCATTGATATTTCACACTCAGTCATGTTAATTCCATTCATATCATATCTCAGTCTTTGTTGTTATTTATTGATACATCATATAATCATGTTCGGGATAGTTTCATGGCATTTGCGAGCCAGTGAGTGATTGGTGATTGAGTGAGGCCGAGAGCCTGATTATGAGTGAAATTATGTGATTGGGCTGCACGCCGCAGCGGTTATACTGATTTTTGATAGCGCTTGGGCTGAAGGAGCCCTTCCGGAGTCTACACACACCCCAGTGAGCGCAAATGATATTATTGAGGGATGAATCTTCCCTGGACATGGATCTTGTCCAAAGCATGATATACTTGGAGATGGATCTTCTATACGGGCTGGAATGGCCCTACTTGGTACTGGTGACTGATGGTTAGTAATGTATATATTCCAGGATAGATCTTCCCTGGGTCGTATGTGACATATACAGTACCGAGTGATTGAGTATTTGAGAATGTGAGCACATGAGGCCGTCAGCATGGTGCATCACATACAACATGTGCATTGGCATGTAGAAGTAGAAGAGTTATATTCTTCATATCATTTATATTTGATCTATTTTCCTGTTTTGAGATATCTATTGAACTTGAAAGCATGCCTATGTTTTTACACTGTTATTTCTGTATTGAACTGTACCGGTGGAGTTCGTCACTACTTTTCAGTCCAAAGGTTGGACTTGTTACTTATTGAGTTAGTTGTACTCACGCTACACCCTGCACCTCGTGTGCAGATCGAGGTGCTTCCGGTCACAGCGGCTGCTAATTGAGGAGTCAGATTTCAGAGACTACTGAGGTAGTTGCATGGCATTCGCATGTCATGACTCTCCTTCATTATCTCTATCTTTATTCCAGTTCGTATTCCCTAGTCATTATAGTAGACTGTGTTCTAAAATAGATGCTCATGTACTCGGTGACACCCTGAATTTGGGATAGACTACATTGTGTTGCAGATTTATTTCTATTTCAAAAAGGTTTTTCTTAAATATTAATTGCTTTCGTCTTTATTTTCAAAGCTTTTACTGTGTTGAGATTGTTGAGCAGCGGCTTGCCTAGTTCCACGATAGAAGCCATTACGACAATTGATTTTGGGTCGTTACAAGTTGGTATCAGAGCCTATGTTACACAGCTCTCACGAGTCATGAGCAGGTTTAGTAGGGTCTTGCGGATCGGTACAGAGACATTTGTACTTATCTTTGAAAGGCTGCCGAACCCTTATGAAACTTCACATTCTTGAATTCTTGTCATGCGGATCTGTTGATTCTGGTAACTAAACTTCTATTATTCTATTCTCTCACAGATCGCTAGGACATGTACTACTGGCTGAGGTCGCGGTAGGGGAAGAGGTGCAGCTCGTACAACAGCTAGGGCAACACCTACAGATCCAGCAGTTTCCCTAGTTCAGGAGCAGTTCCTAGTTGTGGATGAGCCTGTGGGGCCAGCTCAGGCACCACCCGTGCTCATTGTGATTCCAGGTCTTCAGGAGGCCTTAGCTTAGATTGTGACCGTGTGTGCCAGTCTTGCTCAGACAGTCTCCGTTTCGGCCGTAGCAGCCACTTCTCAGGCCGGGGGAGGTACTCAAAATCCCGCCGCCGGTACACCCGTGCAGGTGATGTAGGGACTCCAAACATCGGGAGCACTACTAGCCCAGCTGGCGGCAGCTGCTCAAGCCCATGAGGTTTCTGTTATGACTGATAATTAGTAGTAGAGACGAGAGAGGTTTGGTAGACTCTAGCCTCCCTCTTTCAGCGGGACAAAGTTGGAGGATGCTTAGGGTTTCTTGGACAAGTGTTAAAGGATTCCACGTACAACAGGTATTCTGGAGACCAGTGGGGTCTCGTTCACTACCTTTTAGTTTTTCGGGGCTTCATTCAACTCGTGGGAGGCTTGTGAGAGGCATAGGCCGATCGGTGCAGTTCCACTTATATGGCAGGAGTTCTCCGTTCTCTTCTTGGAGAAATACGTGCTGTAGTCTCGTAGAGAGGAGTTGCGCAGACAGCTTGAGCAGTTATGTTAGGATGATATGACTATGATGCAGTACGAGATGAGGTTTTCTGAGTTGGCCCGTCATGCAGTTTGGTTGGTCCCCACTGATAAGGAGAGGATCGGGAGGTTCATCAATGGTCGCACATTTCAACTGATGGTGCTTATGACTAGAGAGGGGGATGATTGGTGCTACTTTCGATGATGTTGGTTAGATTAGTATGCATCCAGGAGCAGGTTGAGAGGGAGGCTAAGAGGTCTCATAGATCAGGTGGTTTTAGTGGTGTTCCTTCTAGAGGTCAGTTCTACCACGGCTGGGGTCGTCCCTATAGGAATGCTCAGATGGCTCGTCTAGTTCACCGTGATGCATCATCTGAATTTCATACAGTTCTCACCAGGGTCACTCATCTCTCAGTGCCCTTCCAACTCAAAGTTCATCTCATGCACCATCAGCTCAGGATTCATCTATATCGGGTCCTTCTAGCAGTTATCTTGGTGCTCGGGACTCCCTTCAGTCCCCACCACCGTTCACAGGGAGAGGTTGCTTTGAGTGTGGAGATTTGGATCATATAAAGGGCATTGTCCCCACCTCTCAGGAGGTTCAGCTCAGCAGAGGAGTCAGCCTACGACTTCAGCACCCATTACTTCACCACCTGGCCAGCTAGCTTAGGATGGAGCTCAGTCAGCTAGGTGTATCCTTAGAGGGGGAGGCCGATCAGGTGGCGGCCAGGCTCGATCCCTGTGCACTCCCTGCCAGACCAGATGCTATTGCTTCATACACAGTGATTACAGGTATTGTCTTAGATGTCACCGAGATGCTTCTGTATTATTTGACCGTGGTTCCACCTATTCATATGTATCATCATATTTTTCTCATTATCTGGATATGCCCGGTGAATCGTTAGTTTCATCGATTCATGTATCTACGCAGGTGGGCAATACTATTACTGTGGACCATGTGTACCGTTCGTGTGTAGTGACTATTGAGGGATTGTAGGCTAGAGTTGATGTCTTGTTGCTTAGTATGGTTGATTTTGACGTGATCTTGGGTATGGATTGGTTGTCTCCATGTCATGCTATTTTGGATTGTCATGCTAAGAATGTGACGTTGGGGATGCCGGGGTTGCCACAAATTGAGTGGCGAGGTTCTTTAGACTATGTTCCCACTAGAGTGATTTCATACTTAAAGGCCTAACGAATGGTTTGGAAGGGTTGTTTATCTTATTTGGCTTTTGTGAGGGATGTTGGTGATACCCCTACTATTGATTATATTCCGGTGGTGCGACATTTTCCGGATGTGTTTCTTGCAGACCTGTCGGGCATGCTGCCCGACAGGGATATTGACTTTGGTATTGACTTGGTGCTGGGCACTTAACCCATTACTATTCACCCGTACCGTATGGCACCGGCTGGGTTGAAGGAGCAGCTCCAGGAACTCTTTGAGAAGGGGTTTATTCGGTCTAGTGTGTCACCTAAGGGTGTACCGGTTCTGTTTGTGAAGAAGAAGGATGGCACTCTGAGAAAGTGCATTGATTATAGGCAATTGAAAAAAGTCATAATCAAGAACAAGTATCCTTTGCCGCGTATTGATGATCTATTTGACCAGCTTCAGGGAGCGAGGGTGTCCTCCAAGATTGATTTGATGTCAGGATATCAGCCGTTGAAGATTTGGGACTCGGATATTCATATGACAACTTTCAGGACCCGTAATGGTCATTATGAGTTCCTTGTGATGTCTTTTGTTCTTACCAACGCCCCAACAACGTTCATGCTTCTGATGAATAGTGTATTTTAGCCTTATCTCAACTTATTTGTTATTGTGTTCATTAATGATATCCTATTGTACTCTCGTAGCCAGGAGGAGCATGCCCAGCATTTGGGGATTGTATTGCAGTGGTTGAGGAATGAGAAACTTTATGCCAAGTTCTCCAAGTGTGAGTTTTGGCTTAGTTCAGTGGTGTTGTTGGGGCACGTGGTGTCCAGTGACGGTATTCAGGTGCATTCGAAGAAGATAGAGGCGGTTTAGAGTTGGCCCAGACCGTCCTTGGCTACAGAGATTCAGAGCATTCTAGGGTTGGCTAGTTATTACTGTTGCTTCATGTAGGGTTTCTCGTCTATTGCATCGCCCTTGACCAAATTGACCCAAAAGGGTGCTCCTTTCAGGTGGTCGGGTGAGTGTGAGGAGAGCTTTCAGAAGCTCAAGACTGCTTTCACCACAACTCCAGTTCTAGTTCTACCATCAGCTTCTGGTTCTTATACATTGTATTATGATGCTTCTCAGATCGGTATTGGGTGAGTTTTGATGCAGAAGGGTAAAGTGATTGCTTATGCTTCGCGCCAGTTGAAGCCTCATTAGAAGAACTACCATGTTCATGATTTGGAGTTGGTTGCCATTGTTCATGCGTTGAAGATTTGGGGACAATCTCTACGGTGTATCTTGTGAGGTATTTAGAGATCATTGGAGCCTCCAGCATTTATTCAAATAGAAGGATCTAAATTTGAGGCAGCAGAGATGGTTGGAGCTGCTAAAAGATTACGATATCACTATTTTGTATCATCTGGGGAAGGCCAATGTGGTGGACGATGCCTTGTGTAGGAAGGTAGTCAGTATCTGAGTCTTGCATTTATTTCTGTTGGGGAGAGACCTCTTTCAGTTGATGTTCAGGCCTTGGCCAACCAGTCGTGAGATTAGATGTTTTGGAGCCCAGTCGGGTTCTAGCCTGTGTGATATCTTGGTCTTCCTTATTTGAACGCATCAAAGAGCACCCGTATGATGGCCCTCATTTACTTGTCCTCAAGGACAATGTTCAGTACGGTGATGCCAGAGATGTGACTATTGGAGACGGTGGGGTGTTGAGGATTCAGGGCCGGATATGTATGCCCAATGTAGATGGGCTATGGGAGTTGATTCTTGAGGAGGCCCACAGATCGTGGTATTCCATCCATTCGGGTGTCGCGAAGATGTACGAGGACCTGAGGCAACACTATTGGTGGAGGAGAATGAAGAAGGATATAGTTGTGTTTGTAGCTTGGTGTCTCAACTGTCAGCAGGTAAAATATGAGCATCAGAGACATGGTGGATTGCTTTAGAGGATAAAGATTCAGGAGTGGAAGTGGGAGCGGATCACCATGGATTTCGTAGTTGGGCTCCCACGGACGAGGAATTTCTATGCTATTTGGGTGATTGTGGATTGGATGACCAAGTCCGCACACTTCATTCCAGTGGGTACTAATTATTCTTTAGATCGGTTGGCTGAGATTTACATGAGAGAGATTGTTCGCCTTCACGGTGTGCCAGTTTCCATCATTTCAGATAGAGGCACGCAGTTTACATCGCAGTTTTGGAGAGCCGTGCAACGATAGTTGGGCACTCAGGTTAAGTTGAGCATAACATTTCACTCTCAGACGGACGGATAGTTCGAGCACACTTTTAAGATATTGGAGGACATGATATGCGCTTGTGTCATCGATTTTGGGGGTTCATGGGAACAGTTTCTGTCGCTCGCGGAGTTGGCTTACAACAACAACTATCAGTAGAGTATTTAGATGGCTCCATATGAGGCTCTATATGGGAGGCGGTGCAGATCTTTGACGGGTTGGTTTGAGCCGGGTGTGGCTAGGCTATTGGGTAATGACTTAGCTCACGATGCTTTGGACAAGGTTAAATTTATTCAGGAGCAACTTCGCACGGTGCAGTCTAGGTAGAAGAGATATGCCGACAGGAAGGTCCGTGATGTGTCTTACATGGTTGGGGAGAAGGTTCTGCTGAAGGTTTCACCCATGAAGGGTGTTATGAGGTTCGAGAACAAGGACATGTTGACCCCTCGTTTCATTGGGCCTTTTGAGGTACTTCAAACGATTGGGGAGATGGCTTACAAGCTTGACTTGACACCTAGTTTGTCGAGTGTGCATCAAGTATTTCATGTTTCTATGCTCCGGAAGTATATTGGCGATCCATCTCATGTTTTGGATTTCAGCACGGTTCAGTTGGACAGTGATTTGACTTATGATGTGGAGCCAGTGGCCATTGTGGATCGGCAGGTTCGAAAGTTAAGGTCAAAGGATATAACTTCAGTGAAGGTGCAATGGAGAGGTCAGCCCGTGGAGGAGGCTACTTGGGAGACCGAGCGGGAGATGCGGAGAAGATATTTACACCTATTTGTGATTCCGAGTATGCTTCCAGATCCATTCAGGGACGAACGTTTGTTTAACTGGGGGAGGGGGGATGTAATGACCCGGCCGGTCGTTTCGAGAGTTGTAGCCCCGTTCCCTCATTTTCTGCTCCTTTTGTGTTCCACAACTGTTATATGACTTATCGGGTTAGTTGATTTGGGTTTGGAGAGATTTTAGAGTGAATTGAGACATTTAGTCTCTTAATGGAAAGCTTAAGTTGGAAAAGTTGACCGGAAGTTAACTTATGTGTAAACGACCTCGGATTTGAATTCTGATGTTTTTGTTAGCTTCGTTAGGTGATTTTGGACTTAGGAGCGCGTCATGATTGTGATTTGGAGGTCCGTAGTAGAATTAGGCTTGAAATGGCGATAGTGGAAATTTTGGAAAGTTTGATCGGGAGCGAAATTTTTGATATCGGGGTCGGATTGGATTTTCGGAAGTTGGAGTAGGTCCGTGGGGTCATTTGGTGTGCAACATTTGAGGTCAATCCGACGTGATTTGATGGGTTTCGATGTCGTTTGTAGAATTTGGAAATTTTAAAGTCCATTAGGCTTGAATCCGGGTGCAATTCGTGTTTTCGATGTTGTTTGAGGTGATATAAGGGTCCGGCTAAGTTCGTATTGGGTAATAAGACTTGTTGGTACGTTTGGTTAAGTTCTCGAGGGCCTCGGGTTGATTTCGGGTAGTTAACTGACTAGGAGTTTCATTTAATGAACTGCTAAAGTTTGGACTCAGCTGGTGTAGTCGCACCTATGAAAGTCTCATCGCAGGTGCGAGCTCGCAGGAGCGAGCTTTCGATCGCAGGAGCGGACATGGGCTGGCCTGGGCAGGGCGTAGGTGCGAAGGGCTAACCGCATCTGCGAGCCTGCAGGTATGTGCAAGGCTCCGCAGATGTGGAGTTGAGGTAGGGGTTGTTTCCGCAGAAGCGGATTGATGGCCGTAGAAGCGCCTCCGCAGATGCGGAACCTGGAGAGCGGATGCGGACTTGGGTAACTTAATTGGCGTCCGCAGAAGCAGAGAATTTATCGCAAGCGCGGTTCAGCAGGTGCAGAAATCTAGCCGCATGTGCAAAAAGCCTGGGCCGAATGTTTAAAAACGAGGGTTCACGATTTTTTGCTTTATTTCAACATGTTGAACTCAGTCTTAGGTGATTTTGAAGGGGATTCTTGAGGTAAGCTTCTTGTACTTGTTTTTGGGCAATAATCTTGTTTCTCCATTGTTTTTCCACCTAGATTGTGTGGTTTTGAGGTGAAATTTGGGGGTTTGAGGCTAGGGATATTGAGAGTGAATTTTGGGGATTTGAATGACCATTTGGTGTCGGATTTTGTTAAATTTGGTAAGGTTATACTCGAGAGTGAATGGGCTTTCGGGTTTTGTGACTTCTGCCAGATTTTGAGACATGGACCCGGGTGTCGGGTTTGAGCCGATTTTGGATTTTGGTTATAATTTCGTATTTTTCTTGTGGAATTGATTCCTTTAGCCTATATTGATTGTATCGTACTGCTTGTGGCTAAATTCGGGACATTTAGAGACCGATTTGAGAGGCAAAGGCGTGTTGGAGTAGAGTTTTGCCAAGATTGAGGTTAGTAACACTTTCGAACTTGGTTCTGAGGGTTCAAAACTTCGAATTATGTGTTATGTGATTAGTATTAAGGTGACGCATATGCCAAGAGAAGGGCGTGCGGGCGTGCACCGTGTGAATTGGGACCTGGTCGATAACATGGCATTGTAAAGTGGTCCTATCTTGTTGATATCCGTGTTTTCACCATGTGATAAGATAACTGAACTGTCAATCGTGCTAGAGATCATGTTTAGGCTATATGCTGGTATTGTTGGGACCCATAGTGGTCATTTCGTGCTGTTGACTTACTGATCTCATTGATATTGCGTACTCAGTCATGTTCATTCCTTCCATATCATATCTAAGTCTATGGTTTTATTTATTGATACATCATATCATCGTGTTCGGGCTAGTTCCATGGCATTTGAGCACGTGAGTGACACTGGAGTGATTGATGACTAAGTGAGGCCGAGAGCCTGATTATGAGTGACATTATGGGATCGGGCTGCACGCTGCAGCGATTATACTGATTTATGATAGAGCTTGGGCTGAAGGAGCACCTCCGGAGTTTGCACACACACCCGGTGAACGTGGTTGATATTATTGAGGGATGGATCATCCCTAGACATGGATCTTGTCCGAAGCATTATATACCTGGAGATGGATATTCACCACGGGCTGGAATAGCCGTACTTGGTACTGGTGACTGATGGTCAGTGATGTATATATTGCGGGATGGATCTTCTTTGGGCCGTATAGGCCATATACAGTACCGAGTGATTGAGCATTTGAGAGTGTGAGCACATGAGGCTTTCAAGATGGTGCATCACATACAACATGTGAATTGGGATGTAGAAGTACAAGAGTTATATTCTTCATATCATTCAGATTTGATGTATTTTCCTGTTTTGAGCTATCTATTGAACTTGAAAGCATGCCTACGTTTCTGCACTGTTATTTCTATATTGAACTGTGCCGGTTGAGTTCGCCTCTACCTTTCAGTCCAAAGATTGTACTTGTTACTTATTGAGTTAGTTGTACTCACGCTACACCCTGCACTCGTGTCAAGATCCAGGTGCTTCCGATCACGGCAGCTGCTGATTGAGGAGTCAGATTTCGGAGACTATCGAGGTAGCTGCATGGCGTACGCAGGCCTTGACTCACCTTCTTTATCTCTATCTGTATTTCAGTTCTTATTCCCTAGTCATTGTGGTAGACTGTATTCTGCAATAGATGCTCCTGTACTTGGAGATAGACTGTATTGTGTTGCGAATTTATTTCTGCTTCAAAAAGGTTTTTCTTAAATATTAAATGCTTCCGTCTTTATTTTCAAAGCTTTTACTTGGTTGAGATGGTTGAGCAGTGGCTTGCCTTGTTCCACGATAGGCACCATCACGACAGTTGATTTTGGGTCATGACATACACTTACCTCAAATAAGCCAAATCGACACTCTAAGAAGACTTTCTCGCGCAAATAAATCTCCATACGGCTCGAATCTATCCAAAATAACTTAATATCATAAATAAAAGCTACAGAAAATGATTTCGAATAATAAAGCCTCGATCTCTAATTAAAATAAAAAAGTCAACCTCTGGCTCGCACCCCAAAACCCAACCAAACTCACAAATTCTGACAACCCATTCGAATATGAGTCCAACCATACTAATTTCACTCAAATCCGTCTCTCAATCGATGTTCAAAACTCAATTTTCACTTTAGAAAAGTTTAGACAAAAATCCCAAATTCTATTTAGGAATCATCAATTAAATGCCAAAACCGAAGATAAAATTGTGAATAATGATCAAAATTGAGTAAAAATACTTAACCTATCCAAATGGTGAAAATAGAAAACTTATATACACTGCCTAGGTAAACCCTTTGCGATCGTGAGACCCACATCGTGATCGCAAAGAAAAAAGATGAACACTAATAGAACACACTTCACGTTCGTGTTACTAATATCGTGAACTCGATGACCACAAGCACCAAAACTCCGCAAATGTGCCAATTCCCCCACAAATGAGATGGTAGATACCCCCAGCTCCCATGCTGAAGTGCGATCGCGAACCTACTACTGCGAACACGATGGTCAAACATCTCAAACCTCCAGCGAACGCGATCCCCCTCCTACGAACGCGATATATGAAACATCAGCAGCTCCCAGAACACTACGCGATCATGATCTTCTTCTCGCGATTGCGAAGAATACCATTAGCACTAGAAAAACCAGCATCTCAAGCAAACTCTAAAATGGTTCGAATTCAATCTAAAATATACCCGAGCCCTTCTAGACCCTGTCAGAACATGCTCACAAGTCCAAAAATATAATACGGACCTACTCGAGGCCTCAAATCACACATCTCAACATTAAAACCACGAGTCGCACCTAAAATCAAGCTTAATGAACTATTTCACATTTTCAAATTCCAATCTTATGCCGAACACGTCTACATGGCTTGGAATCACCTCAAATTTTTCACACAAGTTCCAAATGACATAATGAATCTATTCTAACTCACGAAACAACAATCCAAACCTAATAACATCAAAGTCAACTCCTAGTCAAACTTATAAACTTTTCGAACCATCAAATTGCCAATTTTGCATAATAGAGCTAAAACCTTGTAGAAACATCTAAATGCAAATGTAGGCGTATTCCCAAGTCCAAAATCACCATCTGGACCTAACAGAACCATTAAATATCTGATCTGAGGTCAACTACATAAAAGTAAAACTTGGTCAACTCTTCCAGCTTAAAGCTTCCTAGTTGAGAATCATTCTTTCGAATCGATCTTGAACCACTCGAGAACAAAACCGATGATACGTGTGAGTCATAATACACCATATATGTAAATACTCAAAATGATAGGTTGGATCATTATAGTCTCTAGCCTCCAACACTTGATTAGGGCCGTGATCAATGGCCAGTCGAACTGTAACCGGCCGATCTTGAGGATTTGGTAAAAACCAGTCCAAGTGAGGCACATGACAGTGCGCTGATTTAGTGGGTGATCCCTAATAAACTCCCAGAAATCGTCCATGCGTCCCGGGTGGAAGTTCTAGCTAAGCAACTCTCCATCCCATATACGTGATGAGCTATCGCCCGCCTGGAGCATAAGTAGCTCACGTGACACGGGTCCAGGATGAACAGTCGGCGACCCATAGTGATGTTTGTACAATTAATAATGTTAATTAAACGTATGATCTGTTTTGTCGTTTAACATCTCGAGATTTGGTTGAATATTATATTGATGAATTTCATACGAAGTATTATTCATAATTTATTTATTTCAAAAAGTTTTATATTAGATGCACGATAAAAATTCGGCATATCTTAAAATATATTTTTTAATTATTTTTATGTGAATTATTATTTATCCTTCACAAAAAAAGAAAATCGGAATAGCCTCATTTGTACTGAAAAATTACTTATATTTTTATTTGTCAATCAAAGAACACTAAATATTTAAAATTTTTAACTAATCGAGATATTTTGAAATACTATTATTAATTATTTTGATATAAATTATTTATTTATCCTTTAGATAATTCGTAACGGTTTATATGCTAGTTTGTAGATTTTACGTCAAAAATTCGGTAGAGTCTCATTTGTATTGATAACTATTTATATTTTTATTTGTCAACCAAAGAATACTAAATATTTAATTTGTTTAACTTATCAAGATATCTTGAAATATTTTTACTAATTATTTGGATGTGCAGTATTATTTATGCTTTACTTAATTCATAACGATTTATACGCTAATTTTTATTATTTAACAACCAACATTCGATAGAATCTCATTTATACTGATAACTATTTATATTTTTATTTGTCACTCAATATCACGATCCAAAATTCAAATAGTGAGGTTGTGATAGCACCTAACATCCAATCACGAGGCAAGTCAATGTTAGCTAAAGAATTATCCAATTTTAGAAATTTAAAGGAAGAATAATGATAATAATTAACAACTATAATACTCCAAATAGCATGTAATAAATCCATGAAGCATGCGGTCAATACTAATACCAAAAATCTAAAGTCACAAGTTCATGAGCAACTGGAATACTACAAATACAGTCTGAAACAAAATACAATTATTCGATACAAAATAAACAGTAAGACTATAAGGAAGGGGACTTCAGGAACTCGAATGCGTTGCAGCTGTATCGCATGTCTCCAGGCGCAGATATGATACGAGCAACATCTTCGTTAGACGCCGCTGGGACCAACAACAGAATTTGTACAAGAAGTGTAGAAATACTGTATGAGTACAACCGACCCCATGTAGACAAAGCTATGATAAGGAACTCACGATAAACATGTGCGAGGATAAATGAAATAATAGCAGAAGTAGGGAAAATAGAATTTACATAAAAACTGGAACAGAAAATACATAACAGAGGGCGCCCGAATAACATCTATATTCAATTTTCCAATACAACACGGACACAGAACCAACAGTTAAGAACAATCAATATGTCTTCTCTGTTACGGCACGCAACCCGATTCACAAATATATATATATATATATATATATATATATATATACAAAACAATAATACCAATATCCGTTTCAGCGTGAACCCGATCCCAAACAATATATACTAATATCCGTTGCGGTGTGCAACCCGATCCCAAATAATAATATCAATATACGTTGCGGCATGCAACCCGATCCCTTATAATATAACATAAATGTACAAAACTACAAACAACTACGACGTACTTTACAATGAAACGTAATATGGGAACTGCATAATTAGAGATATAAAACAGATAAAGTGGCTATCTAACAACATACAAAGTCATAAAGCAAGTAAAGACAATCAATAAACAAATGCACAGATACACGAAAACATAGCTAATTAAGGCAAGGAACGAACAAAAGCATGAATTTAATAAGTAAGAGCAAGTAAATTTTAAAGCATCTAATACGTAATAACATGGATTAAATGAAGGCATGATATAATTGAAGACAACAAATAAATACCCCAACCCGCATGCTATACCCATGACTACATATATACACTGTTACTTTGCATATAAACCATCTCCATACACAAATCAAGTAGAAAATAGACCAATCAAGTCCTAATTCCCTCAATTCAAGGTTAACCACGACACTTACCTCTTTTCGGAATCAAGTCAATATCAACCACGACTTTCCATTTGGAACAAGCCTCCAAATCAATTGAATCTAACCAAATATATTTTAAATACTTCAAAATAATCTTTAGAAACTACCCACGAATAAAAAAATATTTAATCTATAATGAAATTGAAAAAGTGAACCCCGGGCCCGCATAGTAAAAATATGAGATTCAAACGAATTTCCGGTTACATATTCACCCTCGAGCCCGATTATGTGATTTATTTTGAAATTCAACCTCAATTTGAGGTCTATATCTAAATTTTACTAATTTCCGAAATTGTAACGACCCAAAATTCCTCCTTAGGGGTCGTGATGACACCTAATCTTCCAACTAGGTAAGTCGATTACTAAATATTATTTTAGACAATGAAATCATGAATTAGCGAAAATGGGGTTTAACATAAATACGGAAATAAGAGTAATACAAGCCAAAGAGACATATAATCAATATAATATCCTAGAATTAGGGTGGTACAGAGTCACAAACTTTAACTGAATACACGAGATCAATCTCAAATACAGCACTGTCTAAAACACACAAACAGTAGAAATGAAACAAGAGAGTAACTTTGAGGCATGCGATCGGATCATGCAGAGATACCTTGAGGTCACCGATGTGCAAAGCCTCACAGTCGATTGGTCTGGTTCGAAGTTGTCATGACCCCAATCTTCGACCGTAGGATGCCATGATAAACCTAGTATCAAACACTAGGTAATCCTATCATGCAAGGGAAAATAACGGAAATGATAATAGAATCTCAAATTTAAACCAACTAGCTATCATAAAAGAACTCCACAATACCGGTGACAATAACTCCCAAAATTTGCTAAGACTGAGTCAGAAGCTCTACACGAATATACCGAAACATCCCTAATACATCATTGTCTAAATAAAGAGTATGCAATAGATAAACAAGAAGAGAGGGTTACTCCAAGGCCTACGAACGTCGGTCAGGTATACCTTGAAGTCTCCGAAATGAATAACCAAATCAATGATGCCTAGCCTGATATGAGGTACTTCGATCTGCACAAAATGATGTGCAGAAGTGTAGTATGAGTACACCACAACGGTACCCAGTAAGTATGAAGCCTAACCTCGGTAGAGTAGTGACGGCGCCAGGTCAAGACACCTACTAGATTAGAAAAAGAAGTTGAACAAGTATAATACAGTCTAAGAATGGAAACGAGAAAAATGATGCAATAAAGAAATAGAACAAGATAGACTACAACTGAATTTAAAGCAAGAAAATTTAGCAAGGAAGAAACACATAATAAGAACATCAAGAAAACAATGCAAACAAAAGCAAGTGAGGTAAACGAAAGATAACAACAAGAATCACGACTGAGGTACTGCCTCATAATCTCATTTCACAATCACAATCACAATCTTTCCTTATACCGCCGCGTGAGCCTTACATTTAGATAGTTTTGAATTTTTTTTTTTTTTTGAAATACACGCACTTTAGCCCACCTTATGTTGCCGCGTGGCTTCAAGTAATTCTCTTACTAGCAACACGCACAAAAATTCCACCTTATGCCGGCACATGCACATTAACCCATATCTTTATACCGTGACATGCGCATCAATATGACAACATAATCACAACTCGCACCACAAGTTCCCATAAGCCAAAACTTGCCAAAATAATCAATAATACCAATATTTCCACAAAAAATAGCCCATGGCTCAACAAGAGTCTCAACAACAGCAAAATGAAAATGACTAGCTCAACAAGAATGGTATTTCTACAATTAAAAATTTTCCTCAATGTGATCACGACTTTTACAACTTCAACACCAGTAACTCAACAAGAAGCTATTCCATGAAAACAACAACTTCATAGTTCAACAATTAAAGAAATAACAGACAATGAGGAACATAATAACTTCAACTAAAGCATACAATAGAAAATAACAAGTAAAAGGTGGACAAGTATTAACAATATCAAATAAGGCATGTGAGGGTAGATTAATACATGTAAGGGTAGACTAACAATGAAAAATATAACATTCTATGATAATTCAATTAAAGGCTGAAAAGACTCCAAATAGCCTAAACCAGTCAAATACCACATATAGCTCGTGTACCCACTCGTCAAATTTCGTACACGGCTTTCACATATCACAAATAGCACAATCAACCTAAATCCTAAGGTGCAGTTTCCCCACACAAAGTTAGGCGAGATACTTACCTCTAACAAACTAACCAATCTACTAGTAGGCCTTTTCCGCAAATATCCAACTCCAAACTACTCGAATCTAGCCAAAATAACTTTATACCATAAATACAAACCATAGAAAACTATTCCGGATAATAAAGTTGCAATCTTTAAAGAAAATAAAAAAGTCAACTCCGGGCCCGTGTCTCGGAGCCCGACAAAACTTATAAGTCTGAATACCCATTCAATAATGAGTCAAATCATACTATAATTATTCAATTCCGACCTCAAATCTACCTTCAAATCCTCAAATTATAGCTTAGGAAGTTTTCACAAAATTTCCCAATTTTTCCAAATCAAAACGCTAATTGAATGATAAAAACAATGATGGCTTCATGTATAATAATCAAATCCGAGTAAACAAACACTTACCCCAATCAACTTCTTGAAAATTCCTTCCTAAACAGTCCAAAACCGAGCTCTCTAACTCAAAAGATGAAAAATAAATCTAACCTTCGATTTGGAAATTAAATATTTGCTACCTAGTTATTGTGACTCGCGATTGCGGCAGCATCCTCGTGATCGTGAAGAACAAAATGACCGTTGATATCAAAACACCCTACGCAAAAGCAAACTCTAACACGAACGCGAAACCAAATCCACAAATGCATTGGTTACTAGACCTACCCCTACACGAACACGATCGCGTAGGCCTGACGCCTGACGCCGCCAGTTGACCTCTCCTCTATGCGCACGCATGGGCACTCAAGCGTCCGCGAAGAACTGAGACACACAAAGCTACGAGAACGCACTCCAAGAATCGCGAACGCGATGCACAAAATTTCAACAGTCATAAAAGACTCTTCGCGATCACGTATAAGGAAACCTGAACCAGATACATCAATAGTTTTACAAGTCAAAAAATGAGCCGAAAATGATCCGAATTACAACGGAGGCCTTCGGGACCCAATTTAAACGTACCAACAATTCCTAAAACATGATAAAAACTTAGTAAAAGCCTCAAATTATATCTAACAACACCGAAATCATGAATCACTCCCCAATTCAAGCCTAATGAACTTATGAACTTCTAACTTCTAAAACTAATGGCGAATAATACCAAACCAACTCTGATTGACCTCAAATTCTGCAAACAAGTCATAAACTACATAACAAACCTATTCCAACTCTTAGAACCAAATTTAAATTCGATATAAACAAAGTCAACTCTCGGTCAAAGTTCTTAATCTTCCAAACCTTCAACTTTCCAACTTTTGCCAATTCAAGGCAATACGACCTACGGACCTCCAAAACAATATCCGGGCATACGCCTAAGTCCAAAATCACCATACTAAGCTATCAGAGCAATCAAAACTGTATTCTGGAGTCGTCTACACAAAAGTGAAACTCTGGTCAACTCTTTCAGCTTAGGCTTCCCAACTTTGGGACTATGTATCACAAATTACTATGCAACTTACACAAAACCAAACCAACCACCCCGGAAAGTCATCTAACCACAAAATAACATATAGAAAGGAATAAATAGGGTAACAGGGCTAAAATAATCAAAACGATCGGCCAGGTCATTACATCCTCCCCATCTTAAAACAAACGTTCCTCAAACGACTATAGAGACATACCTGGAGTGATGAAAAGATGAGGATATCGGCTACGCATATCATGCTCGGTCTCCCAATTTACCTCCTCAACTGGTTGACCGCTCCACTTAACTTTCACTGAAGCAATGTTCTTCGACCTCAACTTTCGGACATTCTGTCCAAGATGTCCACCAGCTCCTCAACATAAGTCAAATACTTAACCAATTGGACTCAGCTAAAATCTACAACATGGGACGGATCACCAAAATACTTCCGGAGCATGGAAACATGGAACACCGGGTGAAATGCAGATAAGCTAGGTGGAAATGCAAGCTTGTAGGCCACCTTGCCTTCTCTCTCGAGGATCTCAAAAGGACTAATATACCTAGGGCTCAACTTTCCCTTATTCCCGAACCTCATCACACCCTTCATGGGTGAAACACAGAGCAAAAGCATCTCTGCAACCATAAATGCTACATCACGAAGCTTCTGATCAGCATAACTTTTCTACCTAGACTGTGATGTACGAAGCCGATCCTGGATCAACTTGACCTTCTACAAGGCATCTCGAACCAAATTTATGCCCAATAACATAGCCTCACTTGACTCAAACCAACCAACTAGAGAACGACATCGCCTCCCATATAGGGCCTTATATGGAGCCATTTGAATACTCGATTGGTAGCTGTTTATATTGGCAAACTCCGCTAGTGGCAAGATCTAATCCCAAGAACCCCCAAAATACATAATGCATGCATGAAGAATATTCTCTAAGATCTGAATGGTGCGCTCGAACCATCCGTCTCGGGGTGGAATATAGTACTCAACTCAACTTGTGTGCCTAACTCACATTGTACGGCTCTCCAGAATTCGACATAAACTGTGTGCTCTGATCCGCGATGATGGATACCGGCACGCCATAAAGTTATACAATCTCGCGGATATATATATCTGAGACTGCTTCTCCGAGGAAAAGAGACAAAGTTTGAGTGATAACTATTTTTTTAAAAGATGTCTCACACATGTGCTAGTTATGATGAACAGAGGGTTCTTCAAGAATATCACGACCCAAACTCTAACAGGTCGTGATGGCGCCTATTGTGGTACTAGGCAAGCCATCACTTCTAAAAAATGCTTCGATATCTCATGTAAAATTAAGTCGAAGCTTTTCATAATACAAATTTCATAAAAGAGTTAAACTCAAAATAAGAAAATGCGGAAAAGAGAGCCCGACAACGGGGTGTCACTGAGTCATGAGCAACTATTAAAACTGTTCTGATAATAACAAGACCAACATAGTCTAGGGAAAATCCAAAATAGAGCTATGGGAAGATAGAGAAGAAGAAAGCAAGGCTGCCTTACTAACTCCAATGATCAACAACAGGAGAATATCGGCAGCCGCTACCGTGCCCAGAGATACCTGGATCTGCACACAAGGTGCAGGGGGTAACGTGAGTACATCAAATCAGTAAGTAACAAGTCCACACTATGGACTGAAAGGTAGTGACGAACTAAACCTCAACAGATATACAATAATAACGTATAGAAATGCAAGCATGCTTTCAGTTTAATAGACAGCTGAAACTGTAAAATTGAGCAGACATGAGCAAGGTAGAGAATAAAACTCTGCTACATATACATGCCAATGCACATGCTGTATGAAATGCCATGTGCTCCCACTCTCAAGTGCTCAACCACTCAATACTATACATGGCCATCCAGCCCAGGGAAATCCATCCGGGAACATATACAACGCTGACTGCAAGTCAACCAGTACCGAGGAAGAAGGGTAATCCATCGCTGTGTTGAAATCCATCTCCAAGTATATATACTTCTGACAAATCTATGTCCAGGAAAATCCATCCCTCAATAATATTATCCGCGCTCACTAGGGGTGTGTTACAGACTCCGGAGGGGCTCCTACAGCCTAAGCGCTATCATAATCATCAATATAACCGCTTCAGCGTGCAGACCTATCCCATAACTGTCACTCATAACAGGCTCTCGACCTCACTCAGTCGTCAACCTCTCCAGTCTCACCACGTGCTCACAATGTCATGAAAACAACCCAAAACAATGATATGATGAATCAATAAATAACTGAGACTGAGATATGATATAAAGATGCACGATCATGACTTAGTATGGAATATTAAATGAACTGATGAGGTAACAACAATAAACGACCACTAAGGGTCCCAACAATACCGGCACAAAGCCTAAACATGATATCTAGCATGGTTTACAGCTCAACTACTTCATCACATGATGGAAAAATGAATATTAATAGGATAGAGTCACCAAACGGTGCCGTGGAATAATCCAGGCCACAATTCTCACGGTGCACGCCTGTCACTTGGCATGTGCACCTCAATACTAATCACATAACAGGTAGTTCGGGATTTCGAACCCTCAGAATCAAGTTTGGAAGCGTTACTTATCTCAAACCAAGCAAAATCCTACTCCGCAGTGCCGTTGCCCTCGACTCGGCCTCCGAATATCCCGAATCTAGCCACAAGCAATACAATATGATCAGTATAGGCTAAAGGAACCAATTCCACAAGAAAAGTACCAAATTATAGCCCAAATTCCAAAGTCCACTCAAACCTCCCCCCCCCCCCAGGCCTACATCTCATAATCCAACAAAAATCACAAAACTAGAAAGTCCATTAACTCATGAGTCCATGCATATGAAATTTATCAAAATCCGACTCCATTTGGTCCCTCAAATCCCAAATCAGACTCTGCAAAATTCTAAGCCCTAACCCCTCATTTTCACCCCTAATTGCCACTACTTAATTGGTAGAACAACGGACTATAGGTAGGAGTATTAGAGCTCAAGCAACTTACCTTACTGAAACCCCTTGAATCTCCCTTCAAAATCGCTCCAAAAGCTCCAAAAACCGACTTGAAAATGGTAGAAATGAACCAAAATTCGTGAAGTATGCTATTTATACTTTCCGCCCTGGTATTCTGCACCTGCGGCCATATATCCGCACCTGCGAAACCGCACCAGCGGAAACCACTTAATCCTCAAAGTCGTATCTGCGCCCCACGTCTTGCACCTGCGGGCTCGCAGATGCAACCAATCTGACGCTTCTGCGGACCTAGCCCTGGCCTTCCATTTCTGCATTTGCGGCTAACCAAACGCACCTGCGACCTCGCACCTGCGGCTCCCTATCCGCAGGCGCGGAAATACCAGCAACAACAGCTTCAGCTGCATATTTCCAATTCTAAACTCTCCGTTAACCATCCGAAATCATCCCGAGCCCCTCGGGACCTCAACAAAACATACTAACAAGTCAAATAACCCTATATGAACTTAGTCGAATCTTCGAATCACACAAAACAACATCAAAACACCAAATTGCACTCAGGTTCAAGCTTAAGAACATCTTAACTTCCAAATTCCGCAAACGATGCCAAAACCTATCAAACCACGTCCGATTGACCTCAAATTTTGCACACACGTCAAAAATGACACCACAAACCTACTCCAACTTCTGGAATTCCATTCCGACCCCGATATCAAAATGTCCACTGCCGACCAAAATTGCAAAAATTCTAACTTTCGCCAATTCACGCCTAAATCTACCACGGGCCTCCAAATCACAATCCGGATGCGCTCATAAGTCTAAAATCACCTAACAAAAGTTAACGAAAGCATCAAAATTCACATCCGAGATCGTTTACACATAAGTCAACATCCGGTCAACTTTCCCAACTTAAGCCTTCACAAAAGAGACTAAGTGTCTCAATTAACTCCACAATCACTCCAGACCTGAACAACTAACCCGGTAAGTCAAAATACAGCTGATGAACATAAAAGAAGTAGAAAAACGGGGAACGGGGCTACAACTCTCAAAACGACCGGCTGGGTCGTTATATCCTCCACCTCTTAAACAAACGTTCGTCCTTAAACGTGTCTAGAAACATACTTGGAGCCTCAAATAGGTGTGGATATCTGCTCTGCATCTCCCGCGCGGTCTCTCAAGTAGCCTCCCCCACGGGCTGACCTCTCTACTGCACTTTCACTGAAGCTATATCCTTTGATCACAACTTTCGGACCTGCCGCTCCAAAATAGCCACTGGCTCCACATTATAAGTCAAATCACCATCTAACTGAACCGTGCTGAAATCCAAGACATGGGACGGATCACCGATATACTTCTGAATCATCAAAACATCAAATACTGGATGCATACTCGACAAGCTGGGTGGCAAAGCAAGCTCACAAGCCACCTCCCCAAACCTCAGAAGCACCTCAAACAGTCCAATAAACCAAGGGCTCAACTTTCCCTTTTTCCCAAATCTCATAACACCCTTCATGGGAGAAACCTTCAGTAGAACATTCTCCCTAACCATATAAGGCACATCACAAACCTTTCTATCAGCATAACTCGTTTGTCTTGACTGAGCATTGCAAAGCCACTCCTGAATCAGTTTCACCTTGTCCAATGCATCCTGAATCATGTATGTACCCAAAAGCCTAGCCTCACCCAGCTCAAACCAATCCACTGAAGATCTACACCGCCTCCCATATAAAGCCTCATACAGAGCTATCTGAATACTCAATTGATAACTGTTGTTGTAAGAAAACTCCGCGAGTGGCAGAAACTGGTCCCATGAACCCCCAAAGTCAATGACACAAGCGCGTATCATGTCCTCCAATATTTGAATAGTGCACTCGGACTGCATGTCCGTCTGAGGATGAAATGTCGTGCTCAACTCTACCTGAGTGCCCAACTCTCGCTGCACGGCTCTCCAAAACTGTGATGTAAACTGTGTGCCTCTATCTGAAATTATGGAAACTAGCACTCCATGAAGGCGAACAATCTCCCTGATATAAATCTCAGCCAACCGATATGAAGAATAGGTATACACAGGAATGAAGTACGCAGACTTGGTCAGCCGATTCACAATCACCCAAATAGCATCGAACTTCCTTAAAGTCTGTGGGAGCCCAACTACAAAATCCATGGTGATCCTCTCCCACTTCCACTCTAGAATCTCTTTCTGTTGAAGCAAGCCACCCGATCTCTGATGCTCATATTTTACCTGCTGACAGTTAAGACACCGAGCTACAAACCCAACTATATCTTTCTTCATCCTCCTCCACCAATTGTGCTATCTCAAATCCTGATACATCTTCGCGGCGCCCGGATGGATGGAATACTGCGAGCTGTGGGCCTCCTCTAGAATCAACTCCCGAAACCCATCTACATTGGGCACACATATCCGGCCCTCCATCCTCAATACCCCAGCATCTCTAATAGTCACATCCCTAGCATCATCATGCAGAACCTTGTCCTTGAGGACAAGCAAATGAGGATCATCATACTGGCGCTCTCTGATATGATCAAACAAGGAAGACCGAGAAACCACACAAGCTAGGACCCGACTAGGCCCCGAAATATCCAATCTCACAAACCGATTGGCCAAGGCCTGAACATCAACTGCAAGGGGTCTCTCACCAACAGGAAAGAATGCAAGACTACCCATACTCACTACCTTTCTACTAAAGGCATCGGCCACCACATTGGCCTTCGTCGGATGGTACAAAATAGTAATATCATAGTCCTTTAAGAGCTCCAACCATCTCTGCTGCCTCAAATTGAGATCCTTCTATTTGAACAAGTGTTCTAGGCTACGATGATCAGTAAACACCTCACAAGACACACCGTAGAGATAATGCCTCTAAATCTTTAACGCGTGAACAATGGTAGCCAACTCCAAATCATGAACAGGGTAGTTCTTCTCATGGGGCTTCAACTGACGAGAAGCATAAGCAATCACCCTACCCTCCTACATCAAAACACACCGAATACTAATCCGAGAAGCATCCCAATATACTGAATATGAGCCTGAAGCTGATGGAAAAACTAACACTAGAGCTATGGTCAAGGCTGTCTTGAGCTTTTGAAAGCTCATCTTACACTCATCCGACCACCTGAAAAAAGAACCCTTTTGGGTCAATTTGGTCAAGGGCGATGCAATAGCATAGAAACCCTAAACAAACCGATGGCAATAACCCACCAAACCAAGAATGCTACAAATCTATGTGGTTGAGGTCGGTCTGGGCCAACTGTGGACCGCCTCTATCTTCTTCAGATCAACCTGAATACCCTCACTGGACACCACGTGCCCCAAGAATGCCACTGAACCGAGCAAGAAATCACACCCGGAGAACTTAGCATAAAGCTTCACCTCCCTCAACCGCTGCAACACAATCCGCAAATGCTGGGCATGCTCCTTATGGCTATGAGAGTACACAAGGATATCATCAATGAATACAATAACAAACGAGTCGAGGTAAGGCTGGAACACACTGTTCATCAAATGCATGAACGTTGCCGGGGCACTGGTCAGTCCAAAAGACATCACAAGGAACTCATAATGATCATATCGGGTCCTGAAAGTCGTCTTATGAATGTCCGAGTCCATAATCTTCAACTGGTGATACCCTGACCTTACATCAATATTGGAGAACACCCTCACTCCCTGAAACCGGTCAAATAAATCATCAATACGAGGCAAAGGATACTTGTTCTTGATTGTGACTTTGTTCAACTGCCTATAATCAATGCACATTCTCATAGTGCCATCCTTCTTCTTCATAAATAGAACAGGTGCACCCCAAGGTGACACACTAGGCCTGATAAACCCCTTCTCATGAAGTCTTAAAGCCGCTCCTTCAATTCCTTTAACTCTGCTGGTGCATACGATATGGTGGAATACAAATGGGCTGAGTGTCCGGCACCAAATCAATACTGAAGTTTATCCCTGTCCTACTGCATGCCCGGTAAGTCTGAAGGAAACACATCCAGAAAATCCCTCACTACCGAAACTAAATCAATAGTAGGAGTCTCTGCACTGACATCCCTCCCAAAGGCCAAATAAGAAAGACACCCCTTCCCAACCATTCGTTGGGCCTTCAAGAATGAAATCACTCTACTAGGAACATAGTCCCATGAACCTCGCCACTCAATGCGTGCAACCCCGGCATAGCCAACGTCACAGTCTTAGCGTGAAAGTCCAGAATAGCATGGCACGGAGACAACCAATCCATGCCCAATATCACATCAAAATCAACCATATTGAGCAGCAAAAGGTCTACTCGGGTCTCCAAACCCCAAATAGTCACCACACAAGACCAATATATGCGGTCCATAATGATAGTATTGCCCACAGGAGTAGATACATGAACATATGAAACAAGGGAACCGCGGGGCGTATCTAAATGAGGAGCAAAATATGACGACACCTATGAAAAAGTGGAACCAGGATCAATTAATACAGAGGCATCCCTATGGCAAACTGAAATAATGCTTGGATCACAGCATCTGAAGCAATATCATCTGATCTGGCTGGGAGTGCATAGAAACGGGCCTGACCACAACCTGATCGGCCTCCCCCTCTAGGGCGACCCCTAGCTGACTGACCCCCACTCCGAGCTGCTGGGCAGGTGGTGAAGTAACTGGTGCTGAAGCCGAAGCCTGACTCCTCTGCTGGGACGAACCTCTCGTAAGGCGGGGATAGAACCTCTTGATATGACCCAAATCTCCACACTCAAAGCAACCTCTACCGGCCACTGGAAATGGGGACTGAAGGGAGCCCCGAGCAACGGGATATCCACTAGAAGAACCAGGCATAAATGAGCCCTGAGCTAATGGTGCATGAGACGAACTTTGAGCTGGAAGGGCACTGAGAGATGAGTGGCCCTAATGTGAACTGTAAGGACCATGGCCAGATGATTAACCATGGTAACATGGACGGGCCGTCTGAGCATGCCTGAAGGGGCGACCACCACTGTGGTGAAACTGACCCCCAGAAGGAACACCACCAAAACTACTAGATCCTCGAGGCCTCTTGGCCTCCCTCTCAACTCGCTCATGGCAGCGAACCAACTCTATCTCTCGAGAAATGTCAACCACCTCCTCAAAAGCACCAGACACCCTCTCTCTGGTCATAAAATCCGTAGTTGATATGCGAGGCCATCCATGAACCTCCTAATCCTCTCCCTGTCTGTAGGAACCAACCAAATAGCATGACGGGCTAACTTAGAAAATCTCATCTCACACTGCGTCACAGTCATATCATCCTTACACAACTTCTCAAAATGTCTACACTGCTCCTCTCTACGGGGCTGCGGCACATACTTCTCCAGAAAGAGAACGGAGAACTGCTGCAAGGTAAGGGGCGTTGCACCAATAGGATTACGCCTCTTATAAGCCTCCCACCAAGTAAAGGCAACTCCAGAGAACCTAAAGGTAGTGAACGAGACCCCACTGATCTCTAGAATACCTGTTGAATGGAGAATCCTCTGACACTTATCCAAGAAACCCTGGGCATCCTCGCCCTCTGCACTGAAAGTCGGAGGCTGAAGTTTACCAAACCTCTCCAATCTACGCTGCTCATCATCAGGCATGACTGGAACCACATAGTCCTAAGCAAGTGAAACTGGTAGGGCTAGTGGTGCCCCCGGTGAAAGAAGTCCCTGAATAACCTGCTCGGGTGTACGGGCGGCGGGAGCCTAAGTGCCTCCCCCGGCCTGGGAAGTATCTGCTGTAGCAGTAACAGAGACCGCCTGAGCAAGAGTGGTGCACACGTTCAGAATCTGAGCTAGGGTCTCCTGAAGACCTAGAATAACAATTGGCACAGCCGATGCCTGAGCTGGTCCTGTTAGTGCATCCACAACTGGGATTTGATCATGTACTCGGGCAGTTGGTGGATTTGCAGGTGCTGCCCTAGCTGCTGTGCCGGCTACACCCATGCCCCTACCATGGCCTCGACCGCGACCTCGACCCCTCACGGCCCCAACTGGTGGTACTAGTGGTTGTCCCTCCTGACCGGTAGCACGTGTCCTCACCATTTGTGAGAGAATAGAATAGCAAAAGTTTGGTTACCAGAATCAACAGATTCGCACAAGTATTCAAGAATGTGAAGTCTTCTTAAAGGTTCTGCAGCCTCACGCAGATAAGTACAGACGTCTCCATACCGATCCGCGAGACTCTAGTAAACCCGCTCATGACTCGTGAGACCTATGTAACCTAGGCTCTGATACCAACTTGTCACGACCCAAACTCTAAAAGGCCGTGATGGCGCATATCGTTACTAGGCAAGCAGTCATTTCTAAAAAACGCTTCGATATTTCATGTAAAATTAAGTCGAAGCTTTTAATAATAGAAATTTCATAAAAGAGTTAAACTCAAAATAAGAAAATGCGGAAAAGAAAGCCCGACATCGGGGTGTCACTGAGTCATGAGCAACTATTACAATTTTCATGATAATAACAAGACCGACATAGTCTAGGGAAAATCCAAAATACAGCTATGGGAAGATAGAGAAGAAGAAAGAAGGGTTGCAGTCGCCAGGAAGCTACCTTACTAACTCCAATGATCAGCAACAGGAGAATATCAGCACCCCCTACCGTTCCCAAAGATACCTGGATCTGCACACAAGGTGTATGGGGTAACGTGAGTACACCAACTCAGTAAGTAAAAAGTCCAAACTTTGGACTAAAAGGTAGTGACAAACTCAACCTCAATAGATATACGGAAATAACATACAGAAACGCAAGCATGCTTTCAGTTTAATAGGCAGCTGAAATAGTACAATTGAGCAAATACGAGCAAGGTAGAGAATAAAACTCTGCTACATCTACATGCCAATGCATATGCTTTATGAAACGCCATGTGCTCCCACTCTCAAGTGCTCAACCACTCGGTACTGTACATGGCCATCCGGCCTAGAAAAATCCATCCCCGAACATATACAACGCTGACTGCAAGTCAACCAGTACCGAGGAAGAAGGGTAATCCAACCTTATGGAGAAATGCATCTCCAGGTATATATACTTTAGACAAATCCATGTACAGGGAAATCCATCCCTCAATAATATCATCCTCGCTCACTGAAGGTGTGTTACAGACTCCGGAGGGGCTCCTATAGCCCAAGCGCTATCACAATCATCAATATAACTACTGCGGCGTGTAGCCCGATCCCATAATTGTCACTCATAACAGGTCTCGGCCTCACTCAGTCATCAACCTCTCCAGTCTCACCGCGGGCTCACAACGTCATGAAAACAACCCAGTACAATGATATGATGAATCAATAAATAACTGAGACTGAGACATGAAATAAAGATGCATGATCATGACTGAGTATGGCATATTAAATGAACTGATGAAGTAACAACAATAAACGACCGCTAAGGGTCCCAAGAATACCGACACAAAGCCTAAACATGACATCTAGCATGGTTTACAGCTCAACTACTTCATTACATGATTGAAACATGAATATTAACATGATAGAGTTACCAAACGGTGCCGTGGAATCATCCATGCCACAATAATAACGATGCACACCCGCATGAATGTCACTTGGCATGTGTGTCACCTCAATACTAAACACATAACACGTAGTTCAGGGTTTCAAACCCTCAGAACTAAGTTTGGAAGCATTACTTACCTCAAACCAAGAAAACTCCTACTCCGAAATGCCCTTGCCTCTCGACTCGGCCTCCAAATATCCTGAATCTAGCCACAAGCAATACGATAGGATCAATAGGCTAAAGGAACCAATTCCACAAGAAAAGTACCAAATTAAAGCCCAAATCCTGAAATCCACTCAAACCCGGCCACCCGGGCCCACGTCTCAAAATTTGACAAAAATCACAAACTAGAAATCCCATTCACTCACGAGTCCATACATACAAAATTTATCTAAATCTGACTCCATTAGGTCCCTCAAGTCCCCAAATCAAACTCTCCAAAATCCTAAGTCCTAACTCCTCATTTTCACTCCTACTTGCCACTAATTAATTGATAAAACAACGGGGAAACACTATAGGTAGTAGTATTAGAGCCAAGCAACTTACCTCACCGAAACCCCTTGAATCTCCTTTCAAAATCGCTGCAAAAGCTCCAAAAATCGACTTGAAAATGGTGGAAATGAACTAAAATTTGTGAAGTGTGCTATTTATGCTTTCTGCCCAGGTGTTCAGCACCTGCGGCCAAATATCCGCTCCTGTCGAACCGCACCTGCGATCATTTTCTCGCACCTGCGAAAATCACTTAAATCCTCAAAGTTGCATCTGCCCCCCAGGTCTCGCACCTGCGGGCTCGCAGATGCGACCAATCATTCGCTTCTGCGAACCCAGCCTTGGCCTTCCATTTCCGCTTATGCGGCTAACCACATGCACCTGCAACCTTGCACCTGCGGCTCCCCATCCGCAGGTGAAGAAACACCAGCAACAACAGCTTCAGCTGCATATTTCCAATTCTATACTCTCTGTTAACCATCCGAAATCATCTCGAGCCCCTCAGGACCTCAACCAAACATACCAACAAGTCATATAACCCCATACGAACTTAGTTGAATCTTCGAATCACTCAAAACAATATCAAAATACCAAATTACACTCGGGATCAAGCCTAAGAACTTCTATACTTCCAAATTCCGCAAACGAAGCGAAACTTATCAAACCACGCCCGATTGACCTTAAATTTTGCACACTAATCAAATAGACACCACTAACCTACTCCAACTTCCGAATTCCATTTCAACCCCGATATCAACTTTCCACTGCCGACCAAAATCGCCAAAATTCTAAGTTTCGCCAATTCACGCCTAAATCTACCACGGGCCTTCAAATCACATTCCGGAAGCGCTCCTAAGTCCAAAATTACCTAACGGAGCTAACGAAACCATGAAAATTCATATCCGAGATTGTTTACACATAAGTCAACATCAGGTCAACTTTCCCAACTTAAGCCTTCACAAAAGAGACTAAGTGTCTTAATTCACTCCAAAATCACTCCGGACCTGAACCAATTAACCCGGAAGTCAAAATAGAGCTGATGAACACAAAAGAAGCAGGAAATAGGGGAACGGGGCTACAACTCTCAAAACGATCGGTCGGGTCATGAGATAAGGAACACTATTGTTGAACAAAATGAGACAATAGCTACACTTAGGAGGGGAAATCAACCTGATGTACAACCTCGAAATAATCCTAGGCCTCATAATAGAAGAAATATACTCCATGCCCCAATTGTAAATAAAAAAACCCTATACTTTAAAACTATGGATATAGGTATGATCCAAGGTAATTGTATGGAAGACGAAGAGGCCACTATGGATAGATTTTTTTAATGGTTTAAATAGAGAAATAGTTAGTGTAGTAGAGATATGATAGTAGGCTATGGACAAGGAACACTATTGTTGAACACTATTGTAGTAGACGAAGAGGCCACTATGGATACGGAACACTATTGTTGAACAAAATGAGACAATAGCTACACTTAGGAGGGGAAATCAACTTGATGTACAACCTCGAAATAATCCTAGGCCTCATAATAGAAGAAATGTACCCCATCCCCAATTGTAAATCAAAAACACCCTATTCTTTAAACTATGGATATGGCTATGATCCAAGCTAATTGTATGGAAGGCGAAGAGGCCACTATGGATAGATTTCTTAATGGTTTAAATAGAGAAATAGTTAATGTAGTAGAGATATGATAGTATGCTATGGATAAGGAACACTATTGTTGAACACTATTGTAGTAGACGAAGAGGCCACTATGGATAAGGAACACTATTGCTGAACAAAATTAGACAATAGCTACACTTAGGAGGGGAAATCAACCTGATGTACAACCTCGAAATAATCCAAGGCCTCATAATAGAAGAAATGTACCCCATGCCCCAATTGTAAATCAAAACACCCTATACTTTAAAACTATGGATATGGCTATGATCCAAGCTAATTGTAAGACGAAGAGTCCACTATGGATAGATTTCTTGATGGTTTAAATAGAGAAATAGTTAATGTAGTAGAGATATGATAGTAGGCTATGGATAAAGAACACTATTGTTGAACACTATTGTAGTAGACGAAGAGGCCACTGTGGATAAGGAACACTATTGTTGAACAAAATGAGAGAATAGCTACAATTAGGAGGGGAAATCAACTTGATGTACAACCTCGAAATAATCCTAGGCCTCATCATAGAATAAATGTACCCCATGCCCCAATTGTAAATCAAAAAAATCCTATACTTTAAAACTATGGATATGGCTATGATCCAAGCTAATTGTATGGAAGACGAAGAGGCCACTATGGATAGATTTCTTAATGGTTTAAATAGAGAAATAGTTAATGTAGTAGAGATATGATAGTAGGCTATAATCCCGTATTTTATTTGCTTATTGCACTCTAATTTACTTCACTTTAATTGAGTTTGAACTTTAATCGCTAGTGTTTTGCATTAATTGTGTATTTTGTGCCTTGCAGGAGTGATTTCGGGTGATGTAGATGTTATGGAGCTAATTCGAGCTACTTGGAGCTTTGAAGTCTGTGTAGAAGCCCAAGGGATTAAGCCGGGATTGTGTTCGTGGTTTGAGGACCACATCCAGATGTCAAAAATCAAGGAAACAACCTAGCTCTGAGAAATCACCACAACCGCGGCGCGTGGGGTAGCTTGTGGTGCACCAGGGCTGCCCATTTTTTGCCACAAATCAAATTGCAAGGCCTCTGAAAAACCCCACTGCTGCTCCGCGTGGCGCGTCGCCCCATGCGGTGTGCTTGTGCATTTTTTACAGTGCTAGAATCCTATTTCGTGCAGGAAAAGATATTTTCGTTTGGGTCCGACCCTACTTAGTATAAATACATATAAGAACGTTATTTTGAAGACTTTTGACACATATGAGACCTAAGGAAGCTAAGGAGGAGGTGGAGAAACAAAAGCGCAAGGATTTCATCATTCAATCCTCACTCAAGACAAGAGTTTGGATCGTTTTATGTTTTCCATTAACTTAAACATCATATCCATATGGTAGTTCTCTTTAGTGTTTGATGGATTTGGGTTATTGATACTTGTTTGTGGATATTACTCTAGTTTTATGCATTGAAATCGTTTTGGATGTTTTAATCGTCGCATCTATATTCATTTGTTCATGTAATTGAGAGAGGCATAACTTGTGATACCTTTGCATTCTATCTTGTTGGTTAAATTCATTAATTCTTCTTATTAATCAAACGAGGCTAGTTGAATTGTTGATTAAACCTAGTTAGGAGGATAATCGAGAGAGGTTCTCTTAAAGACCAATCCACTATGAATTCTTGCATATCTTCACGAGCTTAAATTGGTTCATCTTGTGAGGTTGGGACTTAATCGATAGAGGAGTTTCTACTAAGAAATTGAATTAATAACCAAGTGAATTTGAGAGACTGACCTGAATATTAGAAGTGAATTGTCTAGAGTTTGATCCCAAACATTTGTCTTGCACATATCCTATCAACCCTATTTTCTCCCAATTGATAACCTTCTTTGTTTATTACTTGCGTTGATTGTCATTAGTCAATAGCTTAGACTCTTAGTTAAATTTATTTTTAATCACATAAATCTCAATTGTTGATCATCTTGGATAGCAATCAAGCTATTAACTACAAGAATATTGTTTTGCTTCAATCCCTATGGATATGATATTATATTTTACTATATTCGACTAGCGAGCATATTTAAGTGTGTGTTTTGCGCTTGTCAAGATACAACAATATATAACTATAGATGAGTTAGTAGGTTTAGATGTATAAATAGAAAAGCAAAATAAAAGAAGGCATCGAGCTAGATCATGGAGAATGTAACGACCCGACCGGTCGTTTTGAGTCCTAGCGCTCCGTTCAGCAGTCGGAGGCCATGAACAGCTTCATTTCGAGTATTATGACTTGTACGCGTGGTCGGAATTAAGTTCCGGGAAGTTCAGAGTTGATTTAGAAAGAAAATTCTCATTTGGGAAGCTTAAAGTTGAAAGAATGAACTAGGATTGGATTTTTGAGTAAACGACCTCGGAATCAGGATCTGAAGGTTCCAGCAGGTTCGTATGATGATTTCGCACTTGGGCGTATACCCAGTTCGGGTTTTGGAAAACCCGGGAGTGTTTTGGCGCCTATTGTGGAAGTTAGCATTTTAGAAGGAATTTCATAAGTTTGGTTGGAAGTGCATTTTAGTGTTATCAATGTCCGTTTGGGATTCCGAGACTGCGTATAGCTCCGTATGGTGATTCTGGAGTTGGGAGCGCGATCGGAAGTGAATTCGGAGGTCCGTAGGTCATTTTGGAGCCATTTGGCTAAAGATAGAAATTTGAAGGTTTTTGAGAAGTTTGACCGGAGGTTGACTTTTTGATATCGGGGTCGGAATGCAATTCCGGAAGTTGCAGTAGGTCCGTAAAGTCAAATATGACTTGTGTGCAAAATTTGAGGTCAATCGGACGTGATTTGATAGGTTTAAGCATCGGAAGTAGAAGTTGGAAAGTTCAAAGTTCATAAAGCTTGAATTGGGGTGTAATTCATGATTTTAGCGTTGTTTGATATGATTTGAAGCCTCGAGCAAGTCCGTAATGTGTTTTGGGATTGGTTGGTATGTTTGGTTAGGGTCCCGAGGGCCTCGGGTGGATTCCGGATGGTTAACGGATCAAATTTGGAAGTTGAAGAAAAGGCTGAAGGATGTTGCTTCTGTCATAACCGCATCTGCGGTTCTTGGACCACAGAAGCGTGACCGTAGATGCGGTCGACATCTCGTAGAAGCGGTTCCGCTTAAGCGGCCCCCAGACCGTAGAAGCGGTCAGCTTCCTTTTTGCCCAAACCGCAGAAGCGGTTAAAAAGTCGCAGAAGCTACATCCGCAGAAGCGGAACACCTGGAGGCAGCCAGGTTGTTTTAAATCGTGAATGGAGTCATTTCTCCCATTTGGTTCATGGCTTGGGGCGATTTGGGGAGCTTCAAAGAGTGGAACTTCGTCATCTATGTTAAGGTAAGTTATCCCCATCACTTTTGAGTTAAATACATCAATTATGTATGGATTTAAGCATGAAAATTAGTGTAAAAATGGAGGTTTTTGGTGGAAACCTAGAAAAATGATATTCTTGGAATTTAGCCACGAATTTGAGCATGGAATTAGGAGTAAATTGTATATTTGAGCTAGTGAAGCCATGGGTAAATTTTATCTTCGAAAAATTTCGGATTTCGGGCACGTGGGCCCAAGGACATTTTGGTCATTTCACTAAGCGGAGTTGGGAATTAGTATAATTTGAATTGTTAACAAGTATTTGAGCATGTTCTCATTAGTTTGTCATTAATTGGCTAGTTTTGGTGCATTGTGCGTCGGCTCAAGCCTTCGGAAGAATGTAGAATGCCGGTTATGAGTCTTTGGAGCGAGGTGAGTCTCCTTTCTAATCTTGTGAGGGGGAATTTACCCCATAGGTGAGTTAAATTGGTTATGTGCTCCTAATTGTGGGGGCTACGTACGCACGAGGTGACGAGAGTCCGTGCGTAGCTACTATTATGCTATTGTCCGGGCAGCTAGGACCCAAAAGCATGAATACTTGAATTAATTGTAAATTCTTGGATAGCTCAAATTGCTTGTGTCACATGGAATTTGTAAATGAATTTCTAAAGCGATTTAACCTTACTTGTAAAATTTTGTTAAAAGAGGAATTGATATATATATCGATAAACACTCCCTGATAAGTTCTTACTTGATTGATTGAGCATGTTATATTTGGATTAATTGTGAACCCTTTGAGGGTTTGAATTGCTTAAATCACATTAAATTTATAAATGGATTTCAAAAAAGACTTAAGCTTCGCTTCCTCAGATTATTTAAAGAGAGTTGGCCTTTCTTGGATAATCGCTCCATGTGGAGTTCTTGACTGACTGTCTGTCTGTGTGTGTTTATTTTGGAACGGGCCGAACGCCTCGGCAGATTAATAGATGCATCTATAGGCGCGTCGTCGACCCTCGGCAAGTGCACATTTCTTTCCTGTTGGAGCGGGCCGTCGCCTTGGCATGATTTGCGCATTGTATTTATGTATATTGATGTATGAGAATTTTAAATGAAGATAGTGCCTTCCATGGCTTGATGTAAACAGATGAATAAAGAAGAGTAAAACTTGAAAATCCTTGTTAATTGGTAAGAGGTGTTGACTTTCTTTACAGCTTTGTGAGTTAAAACTATATATATGATCCATGATTTCCTCACACATTAGTGTATGATTATTGGACCGCTAGTGAGTGTCCAGGTTGACCATCTCGTCTCTACCCCTTCGAGGTTAGGCGGGATACTCACTGAGTACACGTTGATTACGTACTCATACTACACTTCTGTGCATTTTTGTTGCACAGATATATTCTATATTAGATAGCAGCACGGATGATCTGGGGACTAGAGGGGCTGCATTGTTCGAGGCGACCCGCAGCTGGTGTAGTACCTTTCCAGTACTTTATCTATTCATTCCCTGTCCACTGTGTTTCAGACAGATGTTGTATTTATTTTCCTTATCAGTAGTCGCTCATGTACTTGTGACACCGGGTTCTGGGATGGGTTTTCTTTGAAAGATGCGGATTATTATTTATTTCTTCATTCGAATTTTAACAGAGGTTATTTTATATATGAAAAATGGAAGAAAAACTCTTAGATTTCAAAGTTATTAAAAGAGAATTTAAATCGATAATTTAGTTGGCTTGCCTGACAACGGTGTCCGGCGCCATCACGATCCGTAGTGGATTTGGGTCGTGACAACATGGTATCAGAGCACTAGGTTCCCGTCGGTCTCACGAGTCATGAGCAAGTCTAGTAGAGTCTCGCGGATCGGTACGGAGACGTCTGTACTTATCCTCGGGAGGCTGCAGGACTGTTAGGAGTACTGCCCTTCTTGTTTCCTTATCGTGCGGTTCGATTCCTTTGAGGCTTATGCCTTTGATTCCTTCCCACTCAATCTTACGCGACGCGAGCGCTTGTTATAAATCGAAATTTGAAGGATTGCAATGGCACTACAAATATGGTGCGGGATGATTTTCCCGGTATAGTTGATTGGACTATTATAGTCGCATTCGGAGGGAATTTATATTGCTTCACTCAGTAACGGAACTTCTAAGAGCCTTGAGGCTAGGCACAGGTTACCATAATGCTTATGAGCGATTATTCCGCAGTGTTGTTGTGATGGTAGGGTGTTTGCCCACGTGTCGGGGCAGTAAAGGAGTTTAAGGGAGGTTTACTCAGTGCATAATCAAGAGATTCAATATTTTATTCCCGGAAGGGGGAAAGACAATCGAACTAAGAAGGGTCAGAAGTGGACTGGTGGGAGTAATGAGGTTAATTGCAAACGTGGTGGACTTTTTCTTCTATGTTGGGGGTGCTGTTGTCCTAATTAAACGCTCTAAGTTTGTCGATGTTATAATCTGCTACAATTCGCCTTATGGCGGGATATTGTGAAATACTATTGAAGATGCAACCGTCAGATATCGCATGGTGCGGTGGTTTAGGATTGAATCAGTATTTTAAATGTTGGCGGTTCGAGAAAGATGACCTTCAGAGGGATTTAAATCAGTAGCGATTTGTGGATTCAAGTTCTATGAAGAAGAATTTTATTAAGACAACCGAGCAGCAAAAGATGAGAAAGCCACGCGAGAAGTGTCAGGCGGAGTTTTAAATGGCTAAAAAGGCCAGGTATATGAAGCAAGGGCTGAGTAATCAATTAAGGGGATAAGTTCCGCCAAAGTGGGAGAGTGGCGGAGATGCATATGGGCTTGCAGTGGAGGGACCACGCACCTTAAGAAGAGTTTGGAGTGATTTGATAACATTAGTGATTGGTGATTGGGGTCTACGGATTCAATTTGAAGCAGGGGGTTCTTGTGCGGCCGGAGGTTTATTATAACGGAAAGGAGCCGCTTAAATGAAGAAGGATGCAGCATGGCTTTGAATTGGGAGGATGTTGTCGCACATTCCAATGATGTCCACAAGGGGTAAAATGGACCTGTGCAACTGGAGTGAGAGCTCAGACTCAGGATTTGGTTATTGATGTCATAGTGATTGTATCCCGTGCAGCAGCATTGGAAGGTGTCGGGAGGTGATTTCCACAGGCGGGTTATTTCCCCGTGAGCAGGTTAGCGGTCGCGTGGTTGGCGAAGCTTCTGCAAGGAATTATATTGGTTATCCAACAAGGAGATCGGTCGTGCGAATGTGGATAATGATTCGAAATGCGAAAGATGAAGATTTACAGAGAGATTCCGAGAATTTGCGGCAGACGATTGCGCAAGGTTATGGCAATAAGAGGTAAAGAATTCGGGTGAATTCCAGCGTTGTGTGTTAATGGCTTCAAGCTAAGTGGGAGAGCCCCACAGCTTACGATTTGGGTTGCATGGTTATCTACTTGCGAGGTTTCCAGTTATTAATATCTTGATGGGTTATCTCAGCTACGGAAAAAGACCATAAGTGGTGAATTGAGTAGATGAATTGTGAAATGCATGCTATGGTTGGCCTTGTTGGCTCATGTTCGAACTTGGGAAAGGATTCAGGATTTATGCCTCGTATAGATGCAGGTTTCAGAGGAAGTGATTTCGCCAGGTGCTTCGTCGAGAGGGTGGCACACCTCCTTTTTCAGTACACCCCCAAGGGCATAAAGGAGTTTTTCCAATTAAAGGACAATCGAGACGGGATTTATTTATTAAAGATTCAGAGTCGCCACTTGGGAGATTTATGGTGTCCCAAGTCACCGGTTGAATCCCGAATCGAGGAAAAGAATGACTCTGTATAACAGTCCGCGAACCAGAAATCCGAGTAAGGAATTCTGTTAACCCGGGAGAAGGTGTTAGGCATTCCCGGGTTCCGTGGTTCTAGCACGGTCGCTCAACTGTCAGATTTGGCTAAATATCTGATTTTAAAACATGTTTTGACTTATGTGCTTTTTAACTTTTAACCATTTTTTTATAATTAATTAAAGAGGATTGCAACGTTATCAAAACACGTCTCGAACCAACGTCACATAAATGCACCCGTGGTTTAGTACATATTTAACTATCGTTA